>NC_091391.1:6213392-6510892 GCF_038502225.1 Cherax quadricarinatus
TATCTATTTCTTTGATATCTATTGACTTACCTATTCCACTTTCTTTGATATCTATTGACTTACCTATTCCACTTTCTTTGATATCTATTCCATTTGCTGATCGTTGCTTTGGACAAACTGGCCTAGTCATCTTTCGGCTCATGTAAGCCTTGTTATAGTACTGATAAAAGCCTGCAGTTCACCATCGCTTCAGATCAATTTGAATTATTATCATTACAACCATAACTAAGCACTGAACTAATAAGGGTCGTACAGCGAGATTAATTTGAAGATGCTGAAAAATCTGTCATTTGTTGTATGGATGTTCTCAGTACTTGTGAGGGAAGTCAGTCAGTCACTCTGAGATGTGTCTATACGTGCTTTGCTGAAGATAAGATGCAGGTGCAGAATACACTTTGTGGAGATGTCTAATTATGTAGAGATTTAGAAATCAGTTGACTTTATAAAGCTTTACGTAGGAGTGAATTGTTGCCTCGAGTAAAGCTTAATTCTATACCTGTGTCCCTTTTCTCTGAGGGTCAGGTTCCTAGAGGTGGGAGGTACAATGCCTGATTTCAAGAGGGAGCTGGACAGGCACTAAAGTCAGTACCTGACCAGCCAGGCTGTGGCCAGCAGGAACAACGTGGTTGATCAGTACCTGATCCACCATGAGGCCTGGTCACGGACCGTGCCACGGGGCCATTGACCCCCAAAACACCCTCCAGGTATACTCTGCAGGAGGAGTAGGGATGTTACAGTTCCGAGGTTGGTAGACAGCAACCACTCAGGGAGGTACTACCGTCCTACCAAGTGAGTGTAAACAGGAAACTGTTGTTCTACATGATGGTAGGATTGCTGGTGCCTTTTTTGTCTCATAAACATGCAAGATTTCAGGTACGTTTTGCTACTTCTACTTACACTTACAGTACCAACAATACCACCAGTCCGATGACATTCTTCTTTGCAAATATACAGGGTCTAAAGCCAGCAACAAACAACAAAATACCTTTCATCCGTGGACTGCTTGCAGAGGCAAAGGCAATGTTCGCGGCTTTCACAGAGACCCACATAAAGGATCACTTGGACAACGAAATATGGATCCCAGGTTACAACCTATACAGATGTGACAGAGTGAACAGGCAAAAGGGGGGGGGTTGGCCTGTACATCGCAGAGTCACTTGTTTGCACAGAACTGCTTAATGCCTCAAATGATGTAGTGGAAGTTTTAGCAGTAAAGGTCGAGAACCAAAACCTAGTCATTGTGGTAGTCTACAAGCCTCCGGATGCAACATCCCAGCAATTCCAGGAACAGCTGTTAAAAATTGACCACTGTCTGGAAAATCTTCCAGCTCCTGCACCCAACATCTTGCTCCTGGGGGATTTCAACTTAAGGCACCTAAAATGGAGGAATATAGCAAATAATATTGTTGCAGTAATAACACCAGGAGGCAGCTCTGATGAAAACTCACACTCACACGAGCTTTTAAATCTCTGCACAAAATTCAATTTAAACCAGCAAATAATAGAGCCTACTAGACTGGAGAATACACTAGACCTCATCTTCACTAACAATGATGATCTGATAAGAAATGTCACCATATCAAAAACAATATACTCAGATCACAACATAATTGAGGTTCAGACATGTATGCGTGGAGCCCCTGACCGACATAATGAGACTAGTCACGAGGGAGCATTCAGCAAATTCAACTTCAATAACAAAAACATAAAGTGGGACCAAGTAAACCAAGTCCTAACCGATATAAGCTGGGAAGATATACTAAGCAACACAGACCCCAACGTATGCCTAGAACAGATTAACTTGGTGGCACTCGATGTATGCACAAGGCTTATTCTTCTAAGAAAAAGGAAGAGTAGATGTAAAATAGAAAGAGACAGGCGCTCCCTTTACAGGCGACGGAAAAGAATAACCGAGCGGCTAAAAGAGGCCAATATATCTGAAATGCGTAGGGAGACACTGGTCAGAGAAATAGCAAGCATCGAACTTAAGCTAAAGGAATCTTATAGGAGTCAGGAATCGCGGGAAGAACTAAAAACCATAAATGAAATCGAAAGAAACCCAAAGTATTTCTTCTCCTATGCCAAATCAAAGTCGAGAACAACGTCCAGTATTGGGCCCCTACTTAAACGAGATGGGTCCTACACAGATGACAGCAAGGAAATGAATGAGCTACTCAAGTCCCAATATGACTCAGTTTTTAGCAAGCCGCTAACCAGACTGAGAGTCGAAGATCAAAATGAATTTTTTATGAGAGAGCGACAAAATTTGATTAACACAAGCCTATCCGATGTTATCCTGACGCCAAATGACTTCGAACAGGCGATAAATGACATGCCCATGCACTCTGCCCCAGGGCCAGACTCATGGAACTCCGTGTTCATCAAGAACTGCAAGAAGCCCCTATCACGAGCCTTTTCCATCCTATGGAGAGGGAGCATGGACACGGGGGTCGTCCCACAGTTACTAAAAACAACAGACATAGCCCCACTCCACAAAGGGGGCAGTAAAGCAACAGCAAAGAACTACAGACCAATAGCACTAACATCCCATATCATAAAAATCTTTGAAAGGGTCCTAAGAAGCAAGATCACCACCCATCTAGAAACCCAACAGTTACACAACCCAGGGCAACATGGGTTTAGAACAGGTCGCTCCTGTCTGTCTCAACTATTGGATCACTACGACAAGATCCTAAATGCACTAGAAGATAAAAAGAATGCAGATGTAATATATACAGACTTTGCAAAAGCCTTCGACAAGTGTGACCATGGCATAATAGCGCACAAAATGCGTGCTAAAGGAATAACAGGAAAAGTCGGTCGATGGATCTATAATTTCCTCACTAACAGAACACAGAGAGTAGTCGTCAACAGAGTAAAGTCCGAGGCAGCTACGGTGAAAAGCACTGTTTCACAAGGCACAGTACTCGCTCCCATCTTGTTCCTCATCCTCATATCCGACATAGACAAGGATGTCAGCCACAGCACCGTGTCTTCCTTTGCAGATGACACCCGAATCTGCATGACAGTGTCTTCCATTGCAGACACTGCAAGGCTCCAGGCGGACATCAACCGAATCTTTCAGTGGGCTGCAGAAAACAATATGAAGTTCAACGATGAGAAATTTCAATTACTCAGATATGGTAAACACGAGGAAATTAAATCTTCATCAGAGTACAAAACAAATTCTGGCCACAAAATAGAGCGAAACACCAACGTCAAAGACCTGGGAGTGATCATGTCGGAGGATCTCACCTTCAAGGACCATAACATTGTATCAATCACATCTGCTAGAAAAATGACAGGATGGATAATGAGAACCTTCAAAACTAGGGATGCCAAGCCCATGATGACACTCTTCAGGTCACTTGTTCTATCTAGGCTGGAATATTGCTGCACACTAACAGCACCTTTCAAGGCAGGTGAAATTGCTGACCTAGAATATGTACAGAGAACCTTCACAGCGCGCATAACGGAGATAAAACACCTCAATTACTGGGAGCGCTTGAGGTTCCTAAACCTGTATTCCCTGGAACGCAGGAGGGAGAGATACATGATTATATACACCTGGAAAATCCTAGAGGGACTAGTACCGAACTTGCACACGAAAATCACTCACTACGAAAGCAAAAGACTTGGCAGACGATGCAACATCCCCCCAATGAAAAGCAGGGGTTTCACTAGCACGTTAAGAGACCATACAATAAGTGTCAGGGGCCCGAGACTGTTCAACTGCCTCCCAGCACACATAAGGGGGATTACCAACAGACCCCTGGCAGTCTTCAAGCTGGCACTGGACAAGCACCTAAAGTCGGTTCCTGATCAGCCGGGCTGTGGATCGTACGTTGGTTTGCGTGCAGACAGCAGCAACAGCCTGGTTGATCAGGCTCTGATCCACCAGGAGGCCTGGTCACAGACCGGGCCGCGGGGGCGTTGACCCCCGGAACTCTCTCCAGGTAAACTCCAGGTAAACACTACACATACATGTACATGTTTATGTATACACACTCATCTGAGTTTTCTTTGATTTTATCTTAATAGTTCTTATTCTTATTGCTTTTCCTTTTATATCCATGGGGAAGTGGAATAAGAATCTTTCCTCTGTAAGCCATTCGTGTTGTAAAAGTCAAAATGCCAGGAACAATGGGCTAGTAACCCCTTTTCCCGTATGGCTTACTGAAAAGAAAAAAAGAAAACCGTCATAAAGGTTGGAGGGAGGGGTAAAGGAGGTTTTGTGGGCGACGGGCTTGGACTTCCAGCAAGCATGCATGAGGGTGTTAGATAGGAGTGAATGGAGACAAATGGTTTTTTGGACCTGACGAACTGTTGGAGTGTGAGCAGGGTAATATTTAGTGAAGGGATTCAGGGAAACTGGTTGTTTTTATATAGCCGGACTTGAGTACTGGAAATGGGAAGTACAATGCCTGCACTGTAAAGGAGGTGTTTGAGATATTGACAATTTGGAGGGATGTGTTATACTATATTGTTATATATGCTTCTAAACTGTTGTATCTGGGCACCTCTGCGAAGACTGATTATGAAAGTGTTGAATGATGATGAAAGTGCTCTGTACTCTGGTATATTCCTCCTTTTATGGCATCCATAGATGATTTTTTCCACATATGATTCAACACACTGCTTATCCTATTCCCTTTCATCTATTTTGGTAAACCTTATCTTTCGCAGCCCCATCTTCTGATGTATGCACTCCCAAATACGAACCATCAAACTATGCAAACGAATCAATCCAAACAATTTTGGCCAGAAAAAATTGACCCAGCGTTTGAACGTTTTTCTGGATTGCAAATGCGCTGACTTGTTTAAAATTCAGTTGTAAAAAGACTTTACAGGAAAGCCCTGTTTGAAAAGTGCTTTGAAGTGACCTCTGACACTGACCTGACTTTCAGACTTTTGGAATAGTCAGTTCAACATCCTCCAGTGAGTGAGGCTGATAATTAAAGTCTTGAAATACTGTTTCGGACACCGAACTTTTCACAGTTCGAACACCACCTAGGAACCAGTTCAAACACCGGGGTTTCACTATATATTCACCTCTTACTTTGTTCCCCTTAATATGAGGGAAAAATTATTGCCAAGAGGACACTAAAAATATTTTTTTTTCACAAAAGTGAGATAGATCACTAGAACTGGATCTAAGGAGAGATAGTAAGAGCTACAACCACGAAAATTTTCTAAAGAGTTTTAAGACAAATGAAACCATAAAGACGGAACATCAAGAGCATATCAATGATCCTGTAACTACAAACAGGCAATGACAAGAAATCTAAAAGGTTCATTCAATGATCTTATACGACAGAATAGTGCTGAAAGGTAATGTTCTCTACCCTGGGAAACTCCAGTTATACAGAAATATGTAAACATAATATCTGACCTACTGTAGGCCTGGTCACAGACCGAGCCGCGGGGGCGATGATCCCCAAAACCCTCTCCAGGTACATGATGATTGTATGCCAGAAGATTTATTAATTGCCAAATTTGACATAGTCATGTTTATGGCATTTTTGGATGACATATTACCTTCTCACTGGCAACTAATTTAATTACCACATGACAGGGGTAGGAACACAGCAGTTTCCCATCCCATGTTGGTGGGGAACGGCTCGTTTGGTACAGTAAAAATATGAACTACAATTAAATGGATTAAATACAGTAATTACGATAACCTAACAGAAAAATGGTACATATTTAATACATTACTGTATAATTTTCTTACCTTTGAACTATGTATACCTGAACATAGGCAAGTGGACTGTATTACCTGGAGTTTACCTGGAGAGAGTTCCGGGGGTCAACGCCTCCGCGGCCCGGTCTGTGACCAGGCCTCCTGGTGGATCAGAGCCTGATCAACCAGGCTGTTGCTGCTGTCTGCACGCAAACCAACGTACGAGCCACAGCCCGGCTGATCAGGAACCGACTTTAGGTGCTTGTCCAGTGCCAGCTTGAAGACTGCCAGGGGTCTGTTGGTAATCCCCCTTATGTGTGCTGGGAGGCAGTTGAACAGTCTCGGGCCCCTGACACTTATTGTATGGTCTCTTAACGTGCTAGTGACACCCCTGCTTTTCATTGGGGGGATGTTGCATCGTCTGCCAAGTCTTTTGCTTTCGTAGTGAGTGATTTTCGTGTGCAAGTTCGGTACTAGTCCCTCTAGGATTTTCCAGGTGCATATAATCATGTATCTCTCCCGCCTGCGTTCCAGGGAGTACAGGTTCAGGAACTTCAAGTGCTCCCAGTAATTGAGGTGTTTTATCTCCGTTATGCGCGCCGTGAAAGTTCTCTGTACATTTTCTAGGTCAGCAATTTCACCTGCCTTGAAAGGTGCTGTTAGTGAGCAGCAATATTCCAGCCTAGATAGAACAAGTGACCTGAAGAGTGTCATCATGGGCTTGGCCTCCCTAGTTTTGAAGGTTCTCATTATCCATCCTGTCATTTTTCTAGCAGATGCGATTGATACAATGTTATGGTCCTTGAAGGTGAGATCCTCCGACATAATCACTCCCAGGTGCATTATTGGTGCATTATTAATTCAAGAACGAACACCGCTGAATTATCTCAGTCGTACATCTTTTAAGATCATTACAAGCCTTTTCTACACTTCTAATTCACTTTTATTTCAAAAAATTTACAGTAAAATAAAAAAAGCAGATCACTTTCCT
Organism: Cherax quadricarinatus; assembly: GCF_038502225.1. NCBI lineage: Eukaryota > Metazoa > Arthropoda > Malacostraca > Decapoda > Parastacidae > Cherax > Cherax quadricarinatus. Next base: position 6,220,067 of record NC_091391.1, read on the forward strand.
CACGATGTAATAATTATTAAGACAACATCAGTGATTTAAAATACAAGAGATATTAATGTGACCGAAGTGATTGTTATTCATATATACAAATATCAGATCTGTTTCACAAGTATGATGTAAGAAATATACCAGAGATAACCAAAATAGTTTCTAATATACCTTACAGTACTCGCTATGAATACAACGTTGTATGACCTTAATGGATTTAGTTTACCTGGAGAGAGTTCCGGGGGTCAACGCCCCCGCGGCCCGGTCTGTGACCAGGCCTCCTTAGGTCAGTGTCCCAGGATGCAACCCACACCAGTCGACTAACACCCAGGATGTGACCCACACCAGTCCACTAACACCCAGGATGTGACCCACACCAGTCCACTAACACCCAGGATGTGACCCACACCAGTCTACTAACACCCAGGATGTGACCCACACCAGTCCACTAACACCCAGGATGTGACCCACACCAGTCCACTAACACCCAGGATGTGACCCACACCAGTCCACTAACACCCAGGATGTGACCCACACCAGTCCACTAACACCCAGGATGTGACCCACACCAGTCCACTAACATCCAGCATGTGACCCACACCAGTCCACTAACACCCAGGATGTGACCCACACCAGTCCACTAACACCCAGGATGTGACCCACACCAGTCCACTAACACCTAGGATGTGACCCACACCAGTCCACTAACACACAGGATGTGACCCACACCAGTCCACTAACACACAGGATGTGACCCACACCAGTCCACTAACACCCAGGATGTGACCCACACCAGTCCACTAACACCCAGGATGTGACCCACACCAGTCCACTAACACCCAGGATGCGACCCACACCAGTCCACTAACACACAGGATGTGACCCACACCAGTCCACTAACACCCAGGATGTGACCCACACCAGTCCACTAACACCCAGGATGTGACCCACACCAGTCTACTAACACCCAGGATGTGACCCACACCAGTCCACTAACACCCAGGATGTGACCCACACCAGTCCACTAACACCCAGGATGTGACCCACACCAGTCCACTAACACCTAGGATGTGACCCACACCAGTCCACTAACACACAGGATGTGACCCACACCAGTCCACTAACACCCAGGATGTGACCCACACCAGTCCACTAACACCCAGGATGTGACCCACACCAGTCCACTAACACCCAGGATGTGACCCACACCAGTCCACTAACACCCAGGATGTGACCCACACCAGTCCACTAACACCCAGGATGTGACCCACACCAGTCCACTAACACACAGGATGTGACCCACACCAGTCCACTAACACCCAGGATGTGACCCACACCAGTCCACTAACACCCAGGATGTGACCCACACCAGTCCACTAACACACAGGATGTGACCCACACCAGTCCACTAACACCCAGGATGTGACCCACACCAGTCCACTAACACCCAGGATGTGACCCACACCAGTCTACTAACACCCAGGATGTGACCCACACCAGTCCACTAACACCCAGGATGTGACCCACACCAGTTCACTAACACCCAGGATGTGACCCACACCAGTCCACTAACACACAGGATGTGACCCACAGCAGTCCACTAACACACAGGATGTGACCCACACCAGTCCACTAACACCCAGGATGTGACCCACACCAGTCCACTAACACCCAGGATGTGACCCACACCAGTCCACTAACACACAGGATGTGACCCACACCAGTCCACTAACACCCAGGATGTGACCCACACCAGTTCACTAACACACAGGATGTGACCCACACCAGTCCACTAACACCCAGGATGTGACCCACACCAGTTCACTAACACACAGGATGTGACCCACACCAGTCCACTAACACCCAGGATGTGACCCACACCAGTCCACTAACACACAGGATGTGACCCACACCAGTCCACTAACACCCAGGATGTGACCCACACCAGTTCACTAACACACAGGATGTGACCCACACCAGTCCACTAACACCCAGGATGTGACCCACACCAGTTCACTAACACCCAGGATGTGACCCACACCAGTTCACTAACACCCAGGATGCGACCCACACCAGTCGACTAACACCCAGGTACCCATTTTACTGATGGGGAACATAGACAACAGGTGGAAAGAAACACGTCCAATGTTTCTACTCTGGCTGGGAATCGAACCCAGACCCTCACCGTGTGAAGCGAGAGCGTTAACCACCAGGCCACCAGACATTAGTTATGATTTATAATATGAACACACTGGATTGCAAGAATGAAAAGTATTTACCGAAAGCATCTTTGCATTTTGGGACTGGTATTCTCTTCTCAACTGGTATTCTCTTCTCAACTGGTATTCTCTTCTCAACTGTTATTCTCTTCTCAACTGGTATTCTCTTCTCAACTGTTATTCTCTTCTCAACTGGTATTGTCTTCTCAACTGGTATTGTCTTCTCAACTGGTATTCTCTTCTCAACTGGTATTCTCTTCTCAACTGGTATTGTCTTCTCAACTGGTATTCTCTTCTCAACTGGTATTCTCTTCTCAACTGGTATTGTCTTCTCAACTGGTATTGTCTTCTCAACTGGTATTGTCTTCTCAACTGGTATTCTCTTCTCAACTGGTATTCTCTTCTCAACTGGTATTCTCTTCTCAACTGGTATTCTCTTCTCAACTGGTATTCTCTTCTCAACTGGTATTCTCTTCTCAACTGGTATTATCTTCTCAACTGGTATTCTCTTCTCAACTGGTATTCTCTTCTCAACTGGTATTCTCTTCTCAACTGGTATTCTCTTCTCAACTGGTATTCTCTTCTCAACTGGTATTCTCTTCTCAACTGGTATTCTCTTCTCAACTGGTATTCTCTTCTCAACTGGTATTCTCTTCTCAACTGGTATTCTCTTCTCAACTGGTATTCTCTTCTCAACTGGTATTCTCTTCTCAACTGGTATTCTCTTCTCAACTGGTATTCTCTTCTCAACTGGTATTCTCTTCTCAACTGGTATTCTCTTCTCAACTGGTATTCTCTTCTCAACTGGTATTCTCTTTTCAACTGGTATTCTCTTCTCAACTGGTATTCTCTTCTCAACTGGTATTCTCTTCTCAACTGGTATTCTCTTCTCAACTCTCTTCTCAACTGGTATTCTCTTCTCAACTGGTATTCTCTTCTCAACTGGTATTCTCTTCTCAACTGGTATTCTTCTCAACTGGTATTCTCTTCTCAACTGGTATTCTCTTCTCAACTGGTATTCTCTTCTCAACTGGTATTCTCTTCTCATCTTCTCAACTGGTATTCTCTTCTCAACTGGTATTCTCTTCTCAACTGGTATTCTCTTCTCAACTGGTATTCTCTTCTCAACTGGTATTCTCTTCTCAACTGGTATTCTCTTCTCAACTGGTATTCTCTTCTCAACTGGTATTCTCTTCTCAACTGGTATTCTCTTCTCAACTGGTATTCTCTTCTCAACTGGTATTCTCTTCTCAACTGGTATTCTCTTCTCAACTGGTATTCTCTTCTCAACTGGTATTCTCTTCTCAACTGGTATTCTCTTCTCAACTGGTATTCTCTTCTCAACTGGTATTCTCTTCTCAACTGGTATTCTCTTCTCAACTGGTATTCTCTTCTCAACTGGTATTCTCTTCTCAACTGGTATTCTCTTCATAACTGGTATTCTCTTCTCAACTGGTATTCTCTTCTCAACTGGTATTCTCTTCTCAACTGGTATTCTCTTCTCAACTGGTATTCTCTTCTCAACTGGTATTCTCTTCTCAACTGGTATTCTCTTCTCAACTGGTATTCTCTTCTCAACTGGTATTCTCTTCTCAACTGGTATTCTCTTCTCAACTGGTATTCTCTTCTCAACTGGTATTCTCTTCTCAACTGGTATTCTCTTCTCAACTGGTATTCTCTTCTCAACTGGTATTCTCTTCTCAACTGGTATTCTCTTCTCAACTGGTATTCTCTTCTCAACTGGTATTCTCTTCTCAACTGGTATTCTCTTCTCAACTGGTATTCTCTTCTCAACTGGTATTCTCTTCTCAACTGGTATTCTCTTCTCAACTGGTATTCTCTTCTCAACTGGTATTCTCTTCTCAACTGGTATTCTCTTCTCAACTGGTATTCTCTTCTCAACTGGTATTCTCTTCTCAACTGGTATTCTCTTCTCAACTGGTATTCTCTTCTCAACTGGTATTCTCTTCTCAACTGGTATTCTCTTCTCAACTGGTATTCTCTTCTCAACTGGTATTCTCTTCTCAACTGGTATTCTCTTCTCAACTGGTATTCTCTTCTCAACTGGTATTCTCTTCTCAACTGGTATTCTCTTCTCAACTGGTATTCTCTTCTCAACTGGTATTCTCTTCTCAACTGGTATTCTCTTCTCAACTGGTATTCTCTTCTCAACTGGTATTCTCTTCTCAACTGGTATTCTCTTCTCAACTGGTATTCTCTTCTCAACTGGTATTCTCTTCTCAACTCTCTTCTCAACTCTCTTCTCAACTGGTATTCTCTTCTCAACTGGTATTCTCTTCTCAACTGGTATCTCTTCTCAACTGGTATTCTCTTCTCAACTGGTATTCTCTTCTCAACTGGTATTCTCTTCTCAACTGGTATTCTCTCAACTGGTATTCTCTTCTCAACTGGTATTCTCTTCTCAACTGGTATTCTCTTCTCAACTGGTATTCTCTTCTCAACTGGTATTCTCTTCTCAACTGGTATTCTCTTCTCAACTGGTATTCTCTCTCAACTGGTATTCTCTTCTCAACTGGTATTTTCTTCTCAAATGGTATTCTATTCTCAACTGGTATTCTCTTCTCAACTGGTATTCTCTTCTCAACTGGTATTCTCTTCTCAACTGGTATTCTCCTCTCAACTGGTATTCTCTTCTCAACTGGTATTCTCTTCTCAACTGGTATTCTCTTCTCAACTGGTATTCTCTTCTCAACTGGTATTCTCTTCTCAACTGGTATTCTCTTCTCAACTGGTATTCTCTTCTCAACTGGTATTCTCTTCTCAACTGGTATTCTCTTCTCAACTGGTATTCTCTTCTCAACTGGTATTCTCTTCTCAACTGGTATTCTCTTCTCAACTGGTATTCTCTTCTCAACTGGTATTCTCTTCTCAACTGGTATTCTCTTCTCAACTGGTATTCTCTTCTCAACTGGTATTCTCTTCTCAACTGGTATTCTCTTCTCAACTGGTATTCTCTTCTCAACTGGTATTCTCTTCTCAACTGGTATTCTCTTCTCAACTGGTATTCTCTTCTCAACTGGTATTCTCTTCTCAACTGGTATTCTCTTCTCAACTGGTATTCTCTTCTCAACTGGTATTCTCTTCTCAACTGGTATTCTCTTCTCAACTGGTATTCTCTTCTCAACTGGTATTCTCTTCTCAACTGGTATTCTCTTCTCAACTGGTATTCTCTTCTCAACTGGTATTCTCAACTCAAAAGGTATTCTCTTCTCAACTGGTATTCTCTTCTCAACTGGTATTCTCTTCTCAACTGGTATTCTCTTCTCAACTGGTATTCTCTTCTCAACTGGTATTCTCTTCTCAACTGGTATTCTCTTCTCAACTGGTATTCTCTTCTCAACTGGTATTCTCTTCTCAACTGGTATTCTCTTCTCAAGTGGTATTCTCTTTAGTGCACTGTACTTGGCAGGATGGTACATTTCGGTGGTTGCAAGTTGCAAACCTCTCTCATGTATACTATATTTCACGGCTTACAAGATGCCGTTTATATTTCACGGCTTACAAGATGCCGTTTATAAGACTTGTTTTTGTTTCAGTGGCTCGGCATCGAACATAACTGGGAGAGCTACAGTCCACCCCACACCCTAATCTTATAGCTCCTGTCACTGACCTTCAGTTTATAGGATGCAGGCTGGTTTTTAAGAGACATTTATGGAAAAAAAATGCATATAATAAGCCGTGAAATACAGTAAGTAGCACTGTACAGTGGACCCTCGAATTTAGTCGTGCCTTTTTTGCATGCAAAACTATTTTTATTATCTATAAAATGTATTTTTTGTTAATATTTTTGGGTGTCTGGAATGGTTTAATTGGATTTACATTATTTCCTATGGGAAATATTAACATAAAATACATTTCATAAAAATTAAAAATAGTTTTGCATACAGAAAAGGCAGGACTAAATTCGAGGGTCCACTGTATAACCCTTGTGGGTTTAGCCTTTAATTATGATTATAATAATCTTTGATACATATGTCATTTAGGTCAACTTCGCACTAAAGGTCTAGGACACCAAAAATATACAGGAGAACCTCCGTATCCACAGATTCACTTTTTACAGCTTCAATTATCTGCGGTTTATTGTGGCCCAAAAATAATCCTTAATTTCGCTTAACAATGGCGCCAAAGCACAAGAGTAGTGACGGTGGCAGTTCTTCAGAAGCTAAGAGAAGCCGTGATGTACTTCCCATTAGAAAAAAAGTGTTGATTCTCCACTTACTGTGTGTAATTTAACAATTAAGCTTTCTCATAGGTATGTATGTACGTAACCCAAAAACAACTTACATAAGTATAGAGTTGACTACTATCCATGGCTTCAGGCATCCACAGCAGGTCAGATAAGATAAGATTTCGTTCGGATTTTTAACCCCGGAGGGTTAGCCACACAGGATAACCCAAGAAAGTCAGTGCGTCATCGAGGACTGTCTAACTTATTTCCATTGGGGTCCTTAATCTTGTCCCCCAGGATGCGACCCACACCAGTCGACTAACACCCAGGTACCTATTTGCTGCTAGGTGAACAGGACAACAGGTGTAAGGAAACGTGTCGAAATGTTTCCACCCGCCAGGAATCGAACCCGGGCCCTCCGTGTGTGAAGCGGGAGCTTTAGCCACCAGACCACCGGGCCACACCGGGTCTTGGATGGGGCGGCTACTGTACAGTATTTTATAAGGTCATAATCACTGTTGTATGTACGAACATATAGCGAAGTGTATAAACACTGAATTTATATGAATCTCTGTTTCAAGATTAAATTATTAGCACTGCCAATAAAATTACCTAATAAAGACAATAGATCTGTTAAATTATATGATACATCATACAGTACAGTCCATTACTTTATGTACCATAATTGTTTAAGCAATTCTGCCCCCAGAGCAATCAAGAAAGCTGGACAAGCTGGCGTGATACACAGGAAGATAGAACAATCAAGAAAGCTGGACAAGCTGGCGTGATACACAGGAAGATAGAACAATCAAGAAAGCTGGACAAGCTGGCGTGATACACAGGAAGATAGAACAATCAAGAAAGCTGGACAAGCTGGCGTGATACACAGGAAGATAGAACAATCAAGAAAGCTGGACAAGCTGGCGTGATACACAGGAAGATAGAACAATCAAGAAAGCTGGACAAGCTGGCGTGATATACAGGAAGATAGAACAATCAAGAAAGCTGGACAAGCTGGCGTGATACACAGGAAGATAGAACAATCAAGAAAGCTGGACAAGCTGGCGTGATACACAGGAAGATAGAACAATCAAGAAAGCTGGACAAGCTGGCGTGATACACAGGAAGATAGAACAATCAAGAAAGCTGGACAAGCTGGCGTGATATACAGGAAGATAGAACAATCAAGAAAGCTGGACAAGCTGGCGTGATACACAGGAAGATAGAACAATCAAGAAAGCTGGACAAGCTGGCGTGATACACAGGAAGATAGAACAATCAAGAAAGCTGGACAAGCTGGCGTGATACACAGGAAGATAGAACAATCAAGAAAGCTGGACAAGCTGGCGTGATACACAGGAAGATAGAACAATCAAGAAAGCTGGACAAGCTGGCGTGATACACAGGAAGATAGAACAATCAAGAAAGCTGGACAAGCTGGCGTGATACACAGGAAGATAGAACAATCAAGAAAGCTGGACAAGCTGGCGTGATACACAGGAAGATAGAACAATCAAGAAAGCTGGACAAGCTGGCGTGACACACAGGAAGATAGAACAATCAAGAAAGCTGGACAAGCTGGCGTGATACACAGGAAGATAGAACAATCAAGAAAGCTGGACAAGCTGGCGTGATACACAGGAAGATAGAACAATCAAGAAAGCTGGACAAGCTGGCGTGATACACAGGAAGATAGAACAATCAAGAAAGCTGGACAAGCTGGCGTGATACACAGGAAGATAGAACAATCAAGAAAGCTGGACAATCTGGCGTGATACACAGGAAGATAGAACAATCAAGAAAGCTGGACAAGCTGGCGTGATACACAGGAAGATACAACAATCAAGAAAGCTGGATAAGCTGGCGTGATACACAGGAAGATACAACAATCAAGAAAGCTGGACAAGCTGGCGTGATACACAGGAAGATAGAACAATCAAGAAAGCTGGACAAGCTGGCGTGATACACAGTAAGATACAACAATCAAGAAAGCTGGACAAGCTGGCGTGATACACAGGAAGAAAGAACAATCAAGAAAGCTGGACAAGCTGGCGTGATACACAGGAAGATACAACAATCAAGAAAGCCGGACAAGCTGGCGTGATACACAGGAAGATAGAACAATCAAGAAAGCTGGACAAGCTGGCGTGATACACAGGAAGATACAACAATCAAGAAAGCTGGACAAGCTGGCGTGATACACAGGAAGATAGAACAATCAAGAAAGCTGGACAATCTGGCGTGATACACAGGAAGATAGAACAATCAAGAAAGCTGGACAAGCTGGCGTGATACACAGGAAGATACAACAATCAAGAAAGCTGGACAAGCTGGCGTGATACACAGGAAGATACAACAATCAAGAAAGCTGGACAAGCTGGCGTGATACACAGGAAGATAGAACAATCAAGAAAGCTGGACAAGCTGGCGTGATACACAGTAAGATACAACAATCAAGAAAGCTGGACAAGCTGGCGTGATACACAGGAAGATACAACAATCAAGAAAGCTGGACAAGCTGGCGTGATACACAGGAAGATAGAACAATCAAGAAAGCTGGACAATCTGGCGTGATACACAGGAACATAGAACAATCAAGAAATCTGGACAAGCTGGCGTGATACACAGGAAGATACAACAATCAAGAAAGCTGGACAAGCTGGCGTGATACACAGGAAGATACAACAATCAAGAAAGCTGGACAAGCTGGCGTGATACACAGGAAGATAGAACAATCAAGAAAGCTGGACAAGCTGGCGTGATACACAGTAAGATACAACAATCAAGAAAGCTGGACAAGCTGGCGTGATACACAGGAAGAAAGAACAATCAAGAAAGCTGGACAAGCTGGCGTGATACACAGTAAGATACAACAATCAAGAAAGCTGGACAAGCTGGCGTGATACACAGGAAGATACAACAATCAAGAAAGCTGGACAAGCTGGCGTGATACACAGGAAGATACAACAATCAAGAAAGCTGGACAAGCTGGCGTGATACACAGGAAGATAGAACAATCAAGAAAGCTGGACAAGCTGGCGTGATACACAGTAAGATACAACAATCAAGAAAGCTGGACAAGCTGGCGTGATACACAGGAAGATACAACAATCAAGAAAGCTGGACAAGCTGGCGTGATACACAGGAAGATACAACAATCAAGAAAGCTGGACAAGCTGGCGTGATACACAGGAAGATACAACAATCAAGAAAGCTGGACAAGCTGGCGTGATACACAGTAAGATACAACAATCAAGAAAGCTGGACAAGCTGGCGTGATACACAGGAAGATACAACAATCAAGAAAGCTGGACAAGCTGGCGTGATACACAGGAAGATAGAACAATCAAGAAAGCTGGACAAGCTGGCGTGATACACAGTAAGATACAACAATCAAGAAAGCTGGACAAGCTGGCGTGATACACAGGAAGATACAACAATCAAGAAAGCTGGACAAGCTGGCGTGATACACAGGAAGATAGAACAATCAAGAAAGCTGGACAATCTGGCGTGATACACAGGAAGATAGAACAATCAAGAAAGCTGGACAAGCTGGCGTGATACACAGGAAGATACAACAATCAAGAAAGCTGGACAAGCTGGCGTGATACACAGGAAGATACAACAATCAAGAAAGCTGGACAAGCTGGCGTGATACACAGGAAGATAGAACAATCAAGAAAGCTGGACAAGCTGGCGTGATACACAGTAAGATACAACAATCAAGAAAGCTGGACAAGCTGGCGTGATACACAGGCAGATACAACAATCAAGAAAGCTGGACAAGCTGGCGTGATACACAGGAAGATACAACAATCAAGAAAGCTGGACAAGCTGGCGTGATACACAGGAAGATACAACAATCAAGAAAGCTGGACAAGCTGGCGTGATACACAGGAAGATACAACAATCAAGAAAGCTGGACAAGCTGGCGTGATACACAGGAAGATAGAACAATCAAGAAAGCTGGACAAGCTGGCGTGATACACAGGAAGATACAACAATCAAGAAAGCTGGACAAGCTGGCGTGATACACAGGAAGATACAACAATCAAGAAAGCTGGACAAGCTGGCGTGATACACAGGAAGATACAACAATCAAGAAAGCTGGACAATCTGGCGTGATACACAGGAAGATACAACAATCAAGAAAGCTGGACAATCTGGCGTGATACACAGGAAGATACAACAATCAAGAAAGCTGGACAAGCTGGCGTGATACACAGGAAGATACAACAATCAAGAAAGCTGGACAATCTGGCGTGATACACAGGAAGATACAACAATCACGTCAAAACAATTAAAAAATCAATTTTTTTTAGGGGATTCTTTAATTTGGGTAAAAAAATATGCTCACAAAATATATACTGCCTGGTAGTAAAATAGCACGTTGTGCTTTAATATTAGTAGTCCAAAACCTAACTTGCTGTATAAGCAGGGCCCTACAGTAGCCTGGAATCTAACTTGCTGTATAAGTAGGGTCCTACAGTAGCCTGGAACCTAACTTGCTGTATAAGTAGGGCCCTACAGTAGCCTGGAACCTAACTTGCTGTATAAGTAGGGCCCTACAGTAGCCTGGAACCTAACTTGCTGTATAAGTAGGGTCCTACAGTAGCCTGGAACCTAACTTGCTGTATAAGTAGGGCCCTACAGTAGCCTGGAACCTAACTTGCTGTATAAGCAGGGCCCTACAGTAGCCTGGAACCTAACTTGCTGTATAAGCAGGGCCCTACAGTAGCCTGGAACCTAACTTGCTGTATAAGTAGGGCCCTACAGTAGCCTGGAACCTAACTTGCTGTATAAGTAGGGCCCTACAGTAGCCTGGAACCTAACTTGCTGTATAAGTAGGGCCCTACAGTAGCCTGGAACCTAACTTGCTGTATAAGTAGGGCCCTACAGTAGCCTGGAACCTAACTTGCTGTATAAGTAGGGCCCTACAGTAGCCTGGAACCTAACTTGCTGTATAAGCAGGGCCCTACAGTAGCCTGGAACCTAACCTACTGTATAAGCAGGGCCCTACAGTAGCCTGGAACCTAACTTGCTGTATAAGCAGGGCCCTACAGTAGCCTGGAACCTAACTTGCTGTATAAGCAGGGCCCTACAGTAGCCTGGAACCTAACTTGCTGTATAAGTAGGGCCCTACAGTAGCCTGGAACCTGTGGGGCAGAACTTTGTGGTTATAGGAGAGTGGGTGCAGGAGGAAAGAAGAGTGATTGGTGGAATGATGAAGTAAAGGGTGTGATAAAAGAGAAAAAGTTAGCTTATGAGAGGTTTTTACAAAGCAGAAGTGTTATAAGAAGAGTAGAGTATATGGAGAGTAAAAAAAAGGTGAAGAGAGTGGTGAGAGAGTGCTGTATAAGCAGGGCCCTACAGTAGCCTGGAACCTAACTTGATGTATAAGTAGGGCCCTACAGTAGCCTGGAACCTAACCTACTGTATAAGCAGGGCCCTACAGTAGCCTGGAACCTAACTTGCTGTATAAGCAGGGCCCTACAGTAGCCTGGAACCTAACTTGCTGTATAAGCAGGGCCCTACAGTAGCCTGGAACCTAACTTGCTGTATAAGCAGGGCCCTACAGTAGCCTGGAATCTAACTTGCTCTATAAGCAGGGCCCTACAGTAGCCTGGAACCTAACCTACTGTATAAGCAGGGCCCTACAGTAGCCTGGAACCTAACCTACTGTATAAGCAGGGCCCTACAGTAGCCTGGAACCTAACCTACTGTATAAGAAGGGTCCATCTGTATAACAAACAATCTTTACAATAACACTGCCTTTCATAAGATCATAATAATTATTCCCCAAGATACATTAGTCACAAAAGCAGGTCAACGGTATACGTATTTTGTATAAAGAAAAGTCTGTAGTTGTGCATGGCATTTTGGGCAGTCTTAAAGCTAAGACTAATACTAATAAGATAAAAAAATGGAAAATATATTGGACATAAGGTGCTCCCTGCAAAAACTCGGTAAACAACAATTTTAAAGCAAACCATACCACGTGTGGGGTTAGAACCCGTGATCAGAGGGTCATAAAACTCCAGACCGACGCGTTAGCCACTGGACCAGTTAGCTACAATAAGATTCATTCAACTAGCCCAGTGGCTAACACGCTGGTTTGGAGTTTTATGGGTTCTAACCCCACCTGTGGTATGGTTTGTTTTGCAATCGTGTCGATTTCATAAGTCAACAATTTTATAGAACCAGGCCGCAGGGGCATTGACCCCCAAAACCCTCTTCGGGTACACACATAAATTGTGATATTTTAATCACTCAAATGTATATACGTACTCATATATGATTGCAGGGATTGAGTCACAGCTCCTGACCCCAACCCATGCCTCCTGAGAAACTGGTTGCACATGTAAAGTGTTGTACAGTCATACCTTTTGCATGTAGATATAAAAATTTTAGTTTGGGTATTAAAATTAGTGCTATAAACCATTTGTTGGAAACTTACAATGTAAATTTTCCACGAGTGAATTATAGCCTCAGTAAATGTTGGAACCCGTGAAAGATATTAAAAATAATATCAACTGAATCCACGAAGATATTATTAACCCTTAAAAGGTCCAAACGTATATATACGTTTTTCCAACAATTTTCCAAAAATTTTATGTACATTTTTTTTTTGTTATATTTGAAAAATATGTAAAAAAAAGTAGATCTACTTTTGTAGTAATACGAATATGAATGTCGATCTGTTTGGACCGTTTAAGTCAGTGGTTCCCAAACTGGGGGTAAATTACCCCCTGGGGGTAATTTAACCATTTTTGGGGGGTAATGGAGGGGTGACAGAAAAAAAATTATGAATTCTGAAAATCCAGAAAACAATGCGGTACCCGGTATGAGGATTATTGTTAACTTTGTCTTAGTATATAAAGTTGTAAAGTAAACCTATTATAAGTAAGTAATAAAGTTAAACCAAATAACAATAAACATCAAAAACTAATATACAGTATTAGAAAAGAAGAAATATATAGCTAAGTGTGTGGAAACCCAAAAGTATTTTGACAAGTATGCTTCAGGACAAAAGTCACTCAGTAGCCCAGATCGACCTGTCCAGTACGCGTCACTCACTTCCTGGACAAAAGTCACTCAGTAGCCCAGATCGACCTGTCCAGTACGCGTCACTCACTTCCTGGACAAAAGTCACTCAGTAGCCCAGATCGACCTGTCCAGTACGCGTCACTCACTTCCTGGACAAAAGTCACTCAGTAGCCCAGATCGACCTGTCCAGTACACGTCACTCACTTCCTGGACAAAAGTCACTCAGTAGCCCAGATCGACCTGTCCAGTACGCGTCACTCACTTCCTGGACAAAAGTCACTCAGTAGCCCAGATCGACCTGTCCAGTACGCGTCACTCACTTCCTGGACAAAAGTCACTCAGTAGCCCAGATCGACCTGTCCAGTACGCGTCACTCACTTCCTGAGGCTGCCTCTATTTCACACTGTCAGTTTATCTGTGAGCATCAGCCGAGGTAGACATAAGCTGGTATGTATGTGTACTGCCCTGTGCAGTATATAGTTAGTATTTACCCACTGTTACTGTGAATTTGTAGCTATTATTAATTTTATATATAATGTATGTGTGGTTCTTACGTTTTCAATGGTTTTGCTAGGATTAGCAGAGTATGCGAGGCTGTATACGTTCACGTTTAGCCATATATATCAATAATAACATTTTGTGAAAGGGGTAACATGCTTTATGTGGCATGTTAAATTGGGTAACAAGCTGAAAAAGTTTGGGAACCACTGGTTTAAGGGTTAAAAATAGCACCAACCGAATCATGAAAAATATTACTGAAAATAGTATCAATTGAATTCACGAGATATCATTAAAAACAGTATTGATTTTAATGCAGAACAGTGCATAAATTTTTTCATAATACATGTGATGGAAGTTTATTCACAAATACAGTGACATAGATTATCATATATAGCAGCATGTGTGTAGAGAACCTACGATAACCCAAAAAAGTCAGACAAAGTGACTTATTTCCATTGGGGTCCTTAAGATAAGATAAGATAAGATAAGATTTCGTTTGGATTTTTAACCCTGGAGGGTTAGCCACCCAGGATAACCCAAGAAAGTCAGTGCGTCATCGAGGACTGTCTAACTTATTTCCATTGGGGTCCTTAATCTTGTCCCCCAGGATGCGACCCACACCAGTCGACTAACACCCAGGTACCTATTTGCTGCTAGGTGAACAGGACAATAGGTGTAAGGAAACGTGTCGGAATTTCCACCCGCCGGGAATCGAACCCGGGCCCTCCGTGTGTGAAGCGGGAGTTTTAGCCACCAATAACACACCAATACACAAATAACCCAGACACAGGAGAGAAGAATAGTGTACTAACACTATTGTATTGCATAGTTTGATGATTCGCTGCAATTTCAAGCATTTTTCTGACAAGCCTCAATTTTTAAATACGTACATGTAGGTAGTAGGTTGGTAGACAGCAACCACCCAGGGAGGTACTACCGTCCTGTGGTAGTAGGTTGGTAGACAGCAACCACCCAGGGAGGTACTACCGTCCTGTGGTAGTAGGTTGGTAGACAGCAACCACCCAGGGAGGTACTACCGTCCTGTGGTAGTAGGTTGGTAGACAGCAACCACCCAGGGAGGTACTACCGTCCTGTGGTAGTAGGTTGGTAGACAGCAACCACCCAGGGAGGTACTACCGTCCTGTGGTAGTAGGTTGGTAGACAGCAACCACCCAGGGAGGTACTACCGTCCTGTGGTAGTAGGTTGGTAGACAGCAACCACCCAGGGAGGTACTACCGTCCTGTGGTAGTAGGTTGGTAGACAGCAACCACCCAGGGAGGTACTACCGTCCTGTGGTAGTAGGTTGGTAGACAGCAACCACCCAGGGAGGTACTACCGTCCTGTGGTAGTAGGTTGGTAGACAGCAACCACCCAGGGAGGTACTACCGTCCTGTGGTAGTAGGTTGGTAGACAGCAACCACCCAGGGAGGTACTACCATCCTGTGGTAGTAGGTTGGTAGACAGCAACCACCCAGGGAGGTACTACCGTCCTGTGGTAGTAGGTTGGTAGACAGCAACCACCCAGGGAGGTACTACCGTCCTGTGGTAGTAGGTTGGTAGACAGCAACCACCCAGGGAGGTACTACCGTCCTGTGGTAGTAGGTTGGTAGACAGCAACCACCCAGGGAGGTACTACCGTCCTGTGGTAGTAGGTTGGTAGACAGCAACCACCCAGGGAGGTACTACCGTCCTGTGGTAGTAGGTTGGTAGACAGCAACCACCCAGGGAGGTACTACCGTCCTGTGGTAGTAGGTTGGTAGACAGCAACCACCCAGGGAGGTACTACCATCCTGTGGTAGTAGGTTGGTAGACAGCAACCACCCAGGGAGGTACTACCGTCCTGTGGTAGTAGGTTGGTAGACAGCAACCACCCAGGGAGGTACTACCGTCCTGTGGTAGTAGGTTGGTAGACAGCAACCACCCAGGGAGGTACTACCGTCCTGTGGTAGTAGGTTGGTAGACAGCAACCACCCAGGGAGGTACTACCGTCCTGTGGTAGTAGGTTGGTAGACAGCAACCACCCAGGGAGGTACTACCGTCCTGTGGTAGTAGGTTGGTAGACAGCAACCACCCAGGGAGGTACTACCATCCTGTGGTAGTAGGTTGGTAGACAGCAACCACCCAGGGAGGTACTACCGTCCTGTGGTAGTAGGTTGGTAGACAGCAACCACCCAGGGAGGTACTACCGTCCTGTGGTAGTAGGTTGGTAGACAGCAACCACCCAGGGAGGTACTACCGTCCTGTGGTAGTAGGTTGGTAGACAGCAACCACCCAGGGAGGTACTACCGTCCTGTGGTAGTAGGTTGGTAGACAGCAACCACCCAGGGAGGTACTACCGTCCTGTGGTAGTAGGTTGGTAGACAGCAACCACCCAGGGAGGTACTACCGTCCTGTGGTAGTAGGTTGGTAGACAGCAACCACCCAGGGAGGTACTACCGTCCTGTGGTAGTAGGTTGGTAGACAGCAACCACCCAGGGAGGTACTACCGTCCTGTGGTAGTAGGTTGGTAGACAGCAACCACCCAGGGAGGTACTACCGTCCTGTGGTAGTAGGTTGGTAGACAGCAACCACCCAGGGAGGTACTACCGTCCTGTGGTAGTAGGTTGGTAGACAGCAACCACCCAGGGAGGTACTACCGTCCTGTGGTAGTAGGTTGGTAGACAGCAACCACCCAGGGAGGTACTACCGTCCTGTGGTAGTAGGTTGGTAGACAACAACCACCCAGGGAGGTACTACCGTCCTGTGGTAGTAGGTTGGTAGACAGCAACCACCCAGGGAGGTACTACCGTCCTGTGGTAGTAGGTTGGTAGACAACAACCACCCAGGGAGGTACTACCGTCCTGTGGTAGTAGGTTGGTAGACAGCAACCGCCCAGGGAGGTACTACCGTCCTGTGGTAGTAGGTTGGTAGACAGCAACCACCCAGGGAGGTACTACCATCCTGTGGTAGTAGGTTGGTAGACAGCAACCACCCAGGGAGGTACTACCATCCTGTGGTAGTAGGTTGGTAGACAGCAACCACCCAGGGAGGTACTACCGTCCTGTGGTAGTAGGTTGGTAGACAACAACCACCCAGGGAGGTACTACCGTCCTGTGGTAGTAGGTTGGTAGACAGCAACCACCCAGGGAGGTACTACCATCCTGTGGTAGTAGGTTGGTAGACAGCAACCACCCAGGGAGGTACTACCGTCCTGTGGTAGTAGGTTGGTAGACAGCAACCACCCAGGGAGGTACTACCATCCTGTGGTAGTAGGTTGGTAGACAGCAACCACCCAGGGAGGTACTACCGTCCTGTGGTAGTAGGTTGGTAGACAGCAACCACCCAGGGAGGTACTACCGTCCTGTGGTAGTAGGTTGGTAGACAGCAACCACCCAGGGAGGTACTACCGTCCTGTGGTAGTAGGTTGGTAGACAACAACCACCCAGGGAGGTACTACCGTCCTGCCAAGTGAGTGTGAAACAAAATCCTGTAATTGTTTTGCATGATGGTAGGATTGCTGGTGTCTTTTGTCAGTCTCATAAATATACAAGATTACAGGTACGTCTTGCTTCTTCTACTTACACTTAGGTCACACTACACATACATGTACACGTTTATTTATACACACTCATCTGAGTTTTCTTTGATTTTATCTTAATAGTTCATGGTCTTATTACTTTTCCTTTTATATCCATGGGGAAGTGGAATAAGAATCTTTCCTCCATAAATCATGCGTGTTGTAAAAGTCAACTAAAATGCCGGGAACAATGGGCTAGTAACCACTTTTCCTGTAAAGATTACTAAAAAGAATAACAATAAGAAAATTGTCAAAGTGGGAAGTCTGAATGTGCATGGATGTTGTGCAAATGATAAGAAAGAGATGATTGTGGATGTTATGAATGAGAAGCTGGATGTCCTGGCTTTAAGTGAAACAAAGCTGACTGGGGTGGGAGAGTTTCAGTGGAGAGGAATAAATGGGATTAGGTCAGGGGTTTCAAATAGAGTTAGAGCTAAAAAAGGAGTAGCAATAATGTTGAAGGATAAGTTATGGCAGGAAAAGAGGGACTACAAATGTATTAATTCAAGGATTATGTGGAGTAAAATAAAAGTTGGATGTGAAAAGTGGGTTATAGTAAGCGTATATGCACCTGGAGAAGAGAGAAGTGAAGAGGAGAGAGAGAGATTTTGGGAAATGTTGAGTGAATGCGTGGGGAGTTTCGAACCAAGTGTGAGAGTAATGGTGGTTGGGGATTTTAATGCTAAAGTGGGCAAAAATGTTGTAGTAAGTAAATTTGGGGTGCCAGGGGTAAATGAAAATGGGGAGCCTTTAATTGAGATATGTGTAGAAAGAGGTTTGGTAATAAGTAATACATATTTTATGAAGAAGAGGATAAATAAATATACAAGTTATGATATAGCACGTAATGAAAGTAGTTTGTTAGATTATGTATTGGTGGATAAAAGGTTGATGGGTAGGCTCCAGGATGTACATGTTTATAGAGGGGCAACTGATATATCAGATCATTATTTAGTTGTAGCTACGTTAGAGTAAGAGGTAGATGGGACAAGAGGAAGGTGGCAACAACAAGTAAGAGGGAGGTGAAAGTTCGAGTGAGATATAAGCAACTATTGGCAGAAAGGTGGGCTGGTGCAAGTATGAGTAGTGGGAGAGTTGAAGAAGGTTGGAATAGTTTTAAAAATGCAGTATTAAAATGTGGGGCAGAACTTTGTGGTTATAGGAGAGTGGGTGCAGGAGGAAAGAGGAGTGATTGGTGGAATGATGAAGTAAAGGGTGTGATAAAAGAGAAAAAGTTAGCTTATGAGAGGTTTTTACAAAGCAGAAGTGTTATAAGAAGAGTAGAGTATATGGAGAGTAAAAGAAAGGTGAAGAGAGTGGTGAGAGAGTGCAAAAGGAGAGCAGATGATAGAGTGGGAGAGGCACTGTCAAGGAATTTTAATGAAAATAAGAAAAAATTTTGGAGTGAGTCAAACAAGTTAAGAAAGCCTAGAGAGTTATTTTTTTAGTTTAATATGTTTATTATGCACCCCATACCCATCCTGTGGGCGGTAGTCACCCCATACCCATCCTGTGGGCGGTAGTCACCCCATACCCATCCTGTGGGCGGTAGTCACCCCATACCCATCCTGTGGGCAGTAGTCACCCCATACCCATCCTGTGGGTGGTAGTCACCCCATACCCATCCTGTGGTCGGTAGTCACCCCATACCCATCCTGTGGGTGGTAGTCAAAAGATTACAGAGGTACATAATTGGTCCAGGGACTGGACTCCAAAGTTTTGGTAGCTGAGCAAGTTACAATGGTAATGAACTAGATCTGGTCATAATCATGACCAAGTTACAAAGGTAATGAGCTCCAGGTAGAGCTGGTCACACTCATGAATAATTGCAAAGGTAATGAATCATAAACACATTAATCATGAGAATTTACAAAGGTAATGAGCTCCAGGTAGAGCTGGTCAAAATCATGACAAGTTTCAAAGGTAATGAATGATAAACACGTTATCACATGATTACAATCATAGACAAATTACAGAGTAATGAGCAGTTAACAAACATAGCAGGGAATTCATCCATTGCCCCAACAACAGATGTTGCTAGGTGCCTGTCTCTCCTCGGTAGACAGCCATTGCAAACAGCAGCAAGTTGCCCTGGGATCTGCTGCTTGCACGAGCACCATCGACCCTCCCCAAGAGGTCCAAGAAGCCAGTGACTCCGTTAGCAGCCCGATAGAGAGCTCCCCTAGGGACATGTCAGCGTCCTGGTGGACGCCAAGTTGATTGTAGATCCCAGGCCCTCGTGTGTACGGATGTTGAAGCTTGAGGAACTGAGTACCCACTGCCTGTGGCACACCTGGCAGCTGCCTCGCAGTCGAACTCCACGATGCTGTCCCTGTAGTGGAAGTTCCCGTGAGCCCGGCACTCCCTGCAGTGCCATCGCTGACATTGTGGGTTAGGGGAGAAGTACCCTCTACAGATGGGGTGGCGCTGGGAGTTGGGTGGGTGAGGCAGGGGAGACGCGCAGGTGTGAAGCGTTATGAGAGGGTCACTGTTTACTACACACGCCCTCCCCGCGACAACACCAAATCCTCTGAAACTGCACAACACTTCAACTATTTACGCTGAAACGATGCACTGGGATGTCCGTTCGCTGCTCTGGTATCTTCTCAAAGCATTCACACTGAGTTCTGTTAAGTAGGGACCTGGTCAGCCTCTTTGACCAGGAGCTATCCTTGAAAATCCCGCAGCTAGCCCACTACACAACCTGCCGTGTCGGCCATGTTGAGCCTTGAGAAGCCTAGAGAACGAATGGATTTGTCAGTTAAAAATAGAGAAGGGGAGTTAGTAGATGGGGAGATGGAGGTTTTGGGTAGATGGCGAGAATATTTTGAGGAACTTTTAAATGTCGACGAAGAAAGGGAAGCGGTAATTTCATGCACTGGCCAGGGAGGTATACCATCTTTAGGAGTGAAGAAGAACAGGATGTGATTGTGGGGAAGGTACGTGAGGCATTACTAAGAATGAAAGGGGGTAAAGCAGCTGGAACTGATGGGATCATGACAGAAATGTTAAAAGCAGGGGGGGGATATAGTGTTAGAATGGTTGGTATTTTTGTGTAATAAATGTATGAAAGAGGGGAAGGTACCTAGGGATTGCCAGAGAGCATGTATAGTCCCTTTATATAAAGGGAAGGGGGACAAAAGAGATTGTAAAAATTATAGAGGAATAAGTTTACTGAGTATACCAGGAAAAGTGTATGGTAGGGTTATAATTGAAAGAATTAGAGGTAAGACAGAATGTAGGATTGCGGATGAGCAAGGAGGTTTTAGAGTGGGTAGGGGATGTGTAGATCAAGTGTTTACATTGAAGCGCATATATGACCTGACACGATACATCCACCTGGATTGGCATTACAGGAACAGGGAACCCCCTCAGTTAGTTGCATTTCTGTTTGAAGAGTTTTGCTCTGTTACATATGGCTCTTCATTCTCCGTCTACACGGATGGCTCGGCACGGTCCTCCCCCACTTCTACATCATCTGTGGCCTTCTTCGCTAATCTCTCCCTGTGTCAAACGTGGCGGTTGGACCCTGCTCATTCTGTTCTGGCAGGGGAGCTCTTCGCCATTCACCAGGCTCTGGCTTTTGTCCTAGATCACATTTCCCCACAACCACTGGTCCTCTTCTCTGATTCCCAATCTTCCCTGGCACTTTTGTGCTCTGCCTGTCCACGATCACTGCGCGTCCTTGTTCATCAGACACAATCTCTCCTGCGCTTCTTGCGGAGCCCAGGTTGGAGCATCTCCTTTCAGTGGGTTCCGCCCATGTTGGAATCAGGGGAAATTAAGTGGCAGATTGGGCGGCCTCCCTCGTGCATCTACTTCCTACTGTTACCCCTCTTGCCCTGGGCCATAGTGATTTCACAAGGGCTGTCTGGAAGGGAATCCATCATCAGTGGTAAGAGGGCCTTGCACACTCCCTCTCTTCTTCGGCGTTGGGCTCTGTCCGAACTTTTAATGGTCCCTGCCCTTGGGCTCGCCATCCCAACAGCACGGTGGACGTTGTACTGACTCACCTTCGAGTCGGGCACTCACGACTGGCGGCTCATCTATATCGCCTTCGGATGACAGACTCTCCATATTGCCAGTGGTGTCCCTCACAGCCTGAGACGGTGGAACACTTCCTACTGTGGTGCCCACATTATCACTCTGCACAGACTACTCTCCGTGCGGCCTTGCACACACTTGGGGTGCACACTTTCACTCTACCTGTCCTCCTCAACAAGGAGGGGTTTCGCCCTCTGGACCGTCAGGAGATATTGGCTTGTACCTGCTCCTTCCTGCTGGCTTCAGGACATATCAGAGACATATGATATTAGTCAAGACATTCTTCCACTTTGGTCGATATTCCCTCTCCTAGCACTGGACGGCCAGGCTCGATACAGCGTATGCTGTCAGTGGCCCTGAAAACCCCAACAGAAGAAGAAGAAGAAGTATTTAGATAAAGGTAGGGAAGTTTTTATTGCATTTATGGATTTAGAAAAGGCATATGATAGAGTGGATAGGGGAGCAATGTGGCAGATGTTACAAGTAGTATATGGAATAGGTGGTAAGTTAGGAGGAGGTGCAGGATTACCAAAACTGTTGTCCAGAGGGCTGAGGAAGGGTTGTTGAGGTGGTTCGGACATGTAGAGAGAATGGAGCGAAACAGAATGACTTCAAGAGTGTATCAGTCTGTAGTGGAAGGAAGGCGGGGTAGGGGTCAGCCTAGGAAGGGTTGGAGGGAGGGGGTAAAGGAGGTTTTGTGTGCGAGGGGCTTGGACTTCCAGCAGGCATGCGTGAGCGTGTTTGATAGGAGTGAATGGAGACAAATGGTTTTTAATACTTGATGTGCTGTTGGAGTGTGAGCAAAGTAACATTTATGAAGGGATTCAGGGAAACCGGCAGGCCGGACTTGAGTCCTGGAGATGGGAAGTACAGTGCCTGCACTCTGAAGGAGGGGTGTTAATGTTGCAGTTTAAAAACTGTAGTGTAAAGCACCCTTCTGGCAAGACAGTGATGGAGTGAATGATGGTGAAAGTTTTTCTTTTTCGGGCCACCCTGCCTTGGTGGGAATCGGCCAGTGTAATAATAATAAAAATAAAATTACTAAATGATGTAAAGAGTTTTTATGAGGATAGTGAGGCTCAGGTTAGGGTGTGTAGAAGAGAGGGAGACCACTTCCCGGTAAAAGT
Organism: Cherax quadricarinatus; assembly: GCF_038502225.1. Classification (NCBI taxonomy): domain Eukaryota; kingdom Metazoa; phylum Arthropoda; class Malacostraca; order Decapoda; family Parastacidae; genus Cherax; species Cherax quadricarinatus. The sequence continues at coordinate 6,242,739 of NC_091391.1, forward strand.
AGGTCTTAGACAGGGATGTGTAATGTCACCATGGTTGTTTAATATATTTATAGATGGGGTTGTAATAGAAGTAAATGCTAGGGTGTTGGGGAGAGGGGTGGGATTAAATTATGGGGAATCAAATACAAAATGGGAATTGACACAGTTGCTTTTTGCTGATGATACTGTGCTCATGGGAGATTCTAAAGAAAAATTGCAAAGGTTAGTGGATGAGTTTGGGAGTGTGTGTAAAGGTAGAAAGTTGAAAGTGAACATAGAAAAGAGTAAGGTGATGAGGGTATCCAATGATTTAGATAAAGAGAAATTGGATATCAAATTGGGGAGGAGGAGTATGGAAGAAGTGAATGTTTTCAGACACTTGGGAGTTGACGTGTCAGCGAATGGATTTATGAAGGATGAGGTTAATCATAGAATTGATGAGGAAAAAAAGGTGAGTAGTGCATTGAGGTATATGTGGAGACAAAAAACATTATCTATGGAGGCAAAGAAGGGAATGTATGAAAGTATAGTAGTACCAACACTCTTATATGGGTGTGAAGCTTTGGTTGTGAATGCAGCAGCGAGGAGGCAGTTGGAGGCAGTGGAGATGTCCTGTCTAAGGGCAATGTGTGGTGTAAATATTATGCAGAAAATTCGGAGTGTGGAAATTAGGAGAAGGTGTGGAGTTAATAAAAGTATTAGTCAGAGGGCTGAAGAGGGGTTGTTGAGTTGGTTTGGTCAATTAGAGAGAATGGATCAAAGTAGAATGACATGGAGAGCGTACAAATCTGTAGGGGAAGGAAGGCAGGGTAGGGGTCGTCCTCGAAAAGGTTGGAGGGAGGGGATAAAGGAGGTTTTGTGGGCGAGGGGCTTGGACTTCCAGCAAGCGTGCATGAGCGTGTTTGATAGGAGTGAATGGAGACGAATGGTATTTGGGACCTGACGAGCTGTTGGAGTGTAAGCAGGGTAATATTTAGTGAAGGGATTCAGGGAAACTGGTTATTTTTATATAACCGGACTTGAGTCCTGGAAATGGGAAGTACAATGCCTGCACTTTAAAGGAGGGGTTCGGGATATTAGCAGTTTGGAGGGATATATTGTGTATCTTTATACGTATATGCTTCTAAACTGTTGTGTTCTGAGCACCTCTGCAAAAACAGTGATTATGTGTGAGTGAGGTGAAAATGTTGAATGATGATGAAAGTATTTTCTTTTTGGGGATTTTCTTTCTTTTTTGGGTCACCCTGCCTCAGTGGGCCACCCTGCCTTGGTGGGCCACCCTGCCTCGGTGGGCCACCCTGCCTCGGTGGGCCACCCTGCCTCGGTGGGCCACCCTGCCTCGGTGGGCCACCCTGCCTCGGTGGGCCACCCTGCCTCGGTTGGCCACCCTGCCTCGGTGGGCCACCCTGCCTCGGTGGGCCACCCTACCTCGGTGGGTCACCCTGCCTCGGTGGGCCACCCTGCCTCGGTGGGCCACCCTGCCTCGGTGGGAGACGGCCGACTTGTTAAAAAAAAAAAATGTAAAATATGCATATCTGTTACTTGAAAAAATCAATATGATTTGGCTAACTTTTCCCATTTATGATGATGTTTTGGTCCAACTTGGACCATTTATAAAGTCACGGTCCAAGTAAGATCGAAACGTGGTATACCTGGAGGATGTTCTGGGGGTCACCGCCCCTGGGGCCCGGTCCATGACCAGGCTTGGTAAGTTCTCTCCTATACTGGGTTATTTGTGTATTGTACAGCTGTATGAATATACAGCTGTACATGTATTCGTGTGTCTGGTTAAATACACACATGAAACTAAAACAACTAAAGAAGTTTTGTATGGAACAACATTTGAGTGATAAAATTATTTAGTAGTTTACAAATTAAGTTTTGTGAACCTTGAACTTTCTCTTGGTTCTTTAAAATTAATACTTGCCAAATTTTTTCAGGGAGCGCCTTGTGTGTACAGTGTTATATTTTGGGATGTGCTTAATCTGTACGGATCATATAATCAAAAAGAAGCGCTAGACCTACAAGGGTCATACAGCACAGTGTGGATCGTATAGAGCCTGGAAAATGGGAGGCAATCAGTTTCGATTCAAGGAAGGGATGACGAGTCCAATTCCTTAGATCAAGAGCCCCTCACCAGCATCAAGGAACCTCCCTTGTGGGGATCACTGTACATCAGCTGTTAAATACGCCGCCTCTCCTCCTCTTACCATCCTAAACACAGCCTACGGCCGGGCTCCGGGAGTAGAAAAACTCTCGGAACTTATCAAAGGTATATTTTCTTCCATTCAAGTCTATAAACTTCAGATTCTTCCAGATATAACGTTTTTAAATAAACCGAACTAAAAGTAATATCACCGACTTCTACCACATATTTACAACACCTAACGTAAACTACAGATGAAAATATTTAAGAAATTGCTGTGGTGTTATAGAAATGTAAATAATACTATCAGATTTGACTTCCTCTAAGTGGTCTTCAATAGTGGCGCTTGGGTCAGTGTCATTGCGACAAGGATGTCCATAGGTTTCCCAGAACATGCAGCTACAATTGCGACAGAGGCAAAGTTTTTCTGCGTACTCCTCTCGCAGTCCGTAAGTCCTGTTGAAGGAAAAATTATTTTTATAGTCCTGTTGAAGGAAAAAATCTTTCAATCAGTTTAAATACAGACTATACAACTAAGTGCATTTAAAACTACAGTGGTACCCCGAGATTCGTACAGCTCCCAACTTGAACAATTATGTAAGTGTACATTATTCCTTATGGGAACAAATTTGTTCGGTATCGGCACTTGAACAGCCTTCTGGAACAAATTAAGTTCGTAACTTGAGGTACCACTGTACAGTGGACCCCGGTTTACGATATTATTTCATTCCAGAAGTATGTTCAGGTGCCATTACTGACCGAATTTGTTCCCATAAGGAATATTGTGAATTAGATTAGTCCATTTCAGACCCCCAAACATACACATACAAACTCACTTACATAAATACACTTACATAATTGGTCGCATTGGGAGGTGATCGTAAACCGGGGATCCACTGTATATACAATAACTCCTGCCATTACTTTGTTGTCTACAATTTAACACATTTGGAATTTATAAGGAAAAAATGCCATTTGCACTCCAGTTCATTAATTATTCATGGGGGAACACTAAACCCATATGGGTTATGCAGCACCTGTAGATTGAATTCGGGCTTAATCAAAGGAAAAGGAGCACAGATCCAATTCCCTAGATCAAGAGCCCTCTCACCAGCATCAAGGAACCTCCTGTAAGGGTTCCAACTCATTATAATAAGATGTTGCTGGGATTTTTAACCCCACAGGGTTAGCCACCTGGGATAACCCAAGAAAGTCAGTGTGTCATCAAGGACTCTTATTTCCATTGTGGTCCTTTAGTCTTGTCCCTCCAGGATGCAACCCACACCAGTCACCTAACACCCAGGTACCTACTTGTTAGGTGAACATGTTCAACAGGTATGAGGAAACACGTCCAATGTTTCCACCCTTGCCAGGGATCGATCCATGGACACTCAGCATGTGTGAGGCTAAAGTGTTGCCTTCCAGGCCACAGGTCACCACCATTTGCAACTGAGAATGTAACTGTGGTGAAATCATGTAGAAAAATAACCTAGGGATGACTCACAAAATCGTAATGCCACGATAGCAAACAAACCATTGAGTTTTACGACTCACTCGCCGCGAATTCAATCCCCACCCGTACCGTGGTTTAACCTAGGGATCTTTTTACTGATGTAATTCTCCTCAGCATTTTTCATGTTTAAATTTACATTCTTACGCTACTCAATAACCTATGTCTAGGTTTAAGTAGACTGTAAGCACAGTACGGTGGTACCTTGGGGTCCGAACTTATTTTGTTCCAGAAGGCTGTTCGAGTGCTGATACCCAACGAATTTGCTCCCATAAGGAACATTGCTTAAACCAAATCAGCACTTCACAGTGCTGTGTGCGGCACCCACATGTACAGTAATTATTTACTCTAATCAGAGGTTAGTGCTCTAAAACCATTTTGGTCATGTAGTGACTGGGTAATGTGAGGCGATCAGGTTCAATCCAAGGAAGGGAAGAGTAAATCTAGTTCTCTGGATCAGGAGCCCTCCAGCATTAAGGTGCTTTTCTTCATGGTCACACAAGTGTAGCCGAGTCATTGCTATTAACCCGTTAACGGTCCAAACGTATACATACGTTTTTACCGCTAGTGTCCCAAACGTATATATATGTTTTATTTGTCATACATTCAACATTGCCATGATAAGCCTGAGTCACCTAGACATGAGAGAATGGGTGTGCACACTCACTGTGTGCCATATTAAAATAATTGGGGACGCCTGGGTACCATATGCTCTTTTTTCCTATTAAAAAAAACTATTTTTTTTTTCTCAAAAAATTAGGGGCACTATGCGAGAGAACATATATACATGTATACGTTTGGACCATTTATGGGTTAATATACAGTAAGACAAGATAAGATTTCGTTCGGATTTTTAACCCCGGAGGGTTAGCCACCCAGGATAACCCAAGAAAATCAGTGCGTCATCGAGGACTGTCTAACTTATTTCCACTGGGGTCCTCAATCTTGTCCCCCAGGATGCGACCCACACCAGTCGACTAACACCCAGGTACCTATTTGCCGCTAGGTGAACAGGACAACAGGTGTAAGGAAACATGTTGAAATGTTTCCACCCGCCGGGAATCGAACCCGAGCCCTCCATGTGTGAAGCGGGAGCTTTAGCCACAAGTAGTCGCTCCATATCTACGGGTAACACATTCCAAGACCAACCACGGATAGTACTGATCCCTATACAGTGGACCCCCGGTTAACGAACTTTTTTCATTCCAGTAGTATGTTCAGGTGCCAGTACTGACCGAATTTTTTCCCATAAGGAATATTGTGAAGTAGATTAGTCCATTTCAGACCCCCAAACATACATGTACAAACGCACTTACATAAATACACTTACATAATTGGTCGCATTTGGAGGTGTTCGTTAAGCGGGGGTCCACTGTATATGCCTATTTTCATTTACATATCTATGATAAAGTTTAATTAATAAATTATGCACAATAAGATGAGAATTAGCATTTTTTCACTGCTGGACACCACTTCACAGTTTCTCTCAGGATCTGAGGAACTACCACCATCATCGTTACTTTGATGTCTTGGTGTTATTATTAAGCAAAATTAAGGGTTATTTTTGGACCACGGTAAACCGTGGATAACTGAAACTGCGGAAACTGAATCCGCAGATATGGGAGTTCTACTGTACTGTCAACACAAAAAATTCTGATTATCTATGTCTATATTATTTTGCATAGATTTTTTTTCAACATGTCAGCCGTCTCCCACCAAGGCATGGTGAGCCAAAAAAAAAACACTTTTAACATTATTCAAGACTTTCACCAACAATCACACACACTGTCTTTGCAGAAGTGCACAGATGCAACAGTTCAGTTGTCACTCCAAACAGCAAATTTTCCAAACCCCTCCTTTAAAGTGCAGGCATTGTACTGCCCACCTCCAGGACTCAAGCCCAGCTAACCAGTTTCCCTGAATCCCTTCACAAAATATTACCCTGCTCACGCTCCAACAGCTCGTCAAGCCCCAAAAACCATTCATCTCCATTCCTATCTTTCTCACACATGCCTGCTGTATGTCCAAGCCCCTAAGAAACCTGATAAACTGTTTGGAATTTGATTGAATGAAACAGAAACATTAATTCAGCAGTACAGCCTCTCCTCACTTTACGACAGAGTTCCGTTCCTAAGACCACGTCGGTAAACAAATTCGTCGCTAAGTGAGGAGCACACTATAATGGTGGTGGGTTTGTGTCAGCCATCTTTGATATTGTTTTAATGTCATCTTTGCACCATTTATAACATTTCTGGTATATTTTTGTTTGTTAGTGGGATGAATTGTAAAGGACCTGCCTAGTATGGGCCAACAGGCCTGCTGCAGTGTTCCTCCTTTCTTATGTTCTTATGTTTATACAGTAGTGTACTGTATATTGTAATAAACAAAACAGAGGAAATTAGCTCTAATATATTAGTCGGAGAGCCCGTCATAAGTCCAAGTCATCGGTAAACGAGTACGTCACTGAGGAGAGGCTGTATTAAATTTTAACTGTTACTCACCTCCTGAGTCTATCGTAGACTTTCCGCCAATTCTTCTGGACCTGTAACTCTTTATGCATCAGAATCACGTGTTCTATTTGTGCTGGTGTCCAGTGAAACCGACACAGCAATCGCCAAATACTTTTTTCTTCGCTTACTTTTGCCATTAGACTATATGCTTCCCCGGCAGCCTGAAAGTAGTGATAGTTTGATTTTAAGAACATCCAATATGCCTGCATCAATTTCCCACATCAGGAAACACTTGTCCTGTTTCCTGGCAAACCTTACCTAACCTAACTTGCAGTAAATAAGTATTATTTATTTATTTATTTATTAATTTGAACATGATACAAAGAAGTACAAAAAATACAGTTGTTAAGTGCAACATGCCAAAGCTCCTTGTATGCAGCACATTATGGGCAGCTTAAAATTAACTTAAGATTAACTAAGCAATGATATATTCAGTGGTAAAACATTACTGTAAACAGATAACAATTAAGCACAAATGAATATTTCAAAGACAGGTCATATGGTCATTTACTGTGTTGCTGTGTAATCAGTAGAATGGAGTATTATGTTAGGTAATGTAATTAAAAGTTAAAAAGTTTGATTGGGGTCACAGGTTAAACATTTATGAGATACAATTATTCAGTATTTATTTAGTTGAGGGTGAGTGAGTGATTTTTGAGAAGAGACGAATTTATAAACAGTGTTTCTTTTATATTCACAGGTAATGAATTCCAGATTTTTGGGCCTTTTATGTGCATTGAGTTTTTGCAAAGCGTGAGATGGACACGAGGAACATCAAAGAGTGATCTGTGCCTTGTGTTGTGGTCATGTGTTATGGTCATGTATTATGGTCATGTGTTATGGTCATGTGTTATGGTCATGTATAAGGATGTTAGTCAACTATTGAGAGTAGCGTCCTGGTAAGGGGGTAGAATAAACAGCAAATGAATGTATTTACCAAGATAATACATATGTATAATAGATTGCATGATTAAAAAGTTGACATACACGGTAAAGCGCATTGTACATCAATTGCAACTTGCAGTATCTTCACCGTCTCTATTGAACCAGTCCACAAAAATGAAGATCATTGAATCAGTTTGAGATAAAGAAAAAGAAATACATTCCTTTTATTATTTTTATTATTATCACACTGGCCGATTCCCACCCAGGCAGGGTGGTCCACCCAGGCAGGGTGGTCCACCCAGGCAGGGTGGTCCACCAAGGCAGGGTGATCCACCAAGGCAGGGTGGTCCACCAAGGCAGGGTGGTCCACCAAGGCAGGGTGGCCCACCAAGGCAGGGTGATCCACCAAGGCAGGGTGGTCCACCAAGGCAGGGTGCCCCACCAAGGCAGGGTGGTCCACCAAGGCAGGGTGGTCCACCAAGGCAGGGTGGCCCACCAAGGCAGGGTGGTCCACCAAGGCAGGGTGGCCCACCAAGGCAGGGTGGTCCACCAAGGCAGGGTGGCCCACCCAGGCAGGGTGGTCCACCAAGGCAGGGTGGTCCACCAAGGCAGGGTGGTCCACCCAGGCAGGGTGGTCCACCAAGGCAGGGTGGTCCACCAAGGCAGGGTGGTCCACCAAGGCAGGGTGGCCCACCAAGGCAGGGTGGTCCACCAAGGCAGGGTGGCCCACCAAGGCAGGGTGATCCACCAAGGCAGGGTGGCCCACCAAAGCAGGGTGGCTCACCAAGGCAGGGTGGCCCACCAAGGCAGGGTGGCCCGAAAAAGAAAAACTTTCACCATCATTCACTCCATCACTGTCTTGCCAGAAGGGTGCTTTACACTACAGTTTTTAAACCACAACATTAACACCCCTCCTTCAGAGTGCAGACACTGTACTTCCCAGGTTAGAATAGTTTTAAACAAAAACATTGGCATCCTTTACTAGAGTGTCACACGAAAACAGGGCCTCATGTCGTGCTAAAATGCACCATTGGTTCACTAGCTACCTTTCTTATTCTACATAAGTTTGTAGTTAGCTACATAAGAACTCCTACTGAATAGTCTGTCAAAATGCTCAATACTAACCCACATGGAGACAGAAATACAGAAGGCTGGCTGATTTGTATACTGTTTTGATTGATTATCATTAGGATTAGCTTGCCCAAAATGCTGTGCGTATTAGTGGCTTTCTTTTGTCCCTAATAATACTAATAATCTTTATTTCTACAAGTACATGTACAAGGTATACAAGTACATGTACAAGGTATACAAGTACATGTACAAGGTATACAAGTACATGTAAAAGGTATACAAGTACATGTACAAGGTATACAAGTACATGTACAAGGTATACAAGTACATGTACAAGGTATACAAGTACATGTAAAAGGTATACAAGTACATGTACAAGGTATACAAGTACATGTACAAGGTATACAAGTACAGTGGACCCCCGCATAACGATCACCTCCAAATGCGACCAATTATGTAAGTGTATTTATGTAAGTGCGTTTGTACATGTATGTTTGGGGGTCTGAAATGGACTAATCTACTTCACAATATTCCTTAAGGGAACAAATTCGGTCAGTACTGGCACCTGAACATACTTCTGGAGTGAAAAAATATCGTTAACCGGGGGTCCACTGTACATGTACAAGGTATACAGACCATAACTGACATCAATGACACTACTATATAGAAAGCTCTTTGTTATGCTGAGCATTTCCTGCAAATTAGGTAAATTGTCCCCAGGATGCTACTCACACCCATCAACTAACCCCTAAGGTAACTATTTTACTGATAATTGAACAGAAACAGCAGGTGTCTTAAGGAAACATGTCGAAACATTCTTATCCATACTGGGGATCGAACCACGGACCTCAGTGTGTGAGCTCAGTGCGCTACCAATTTAGCTACACTATTTGTATGGCATAGATACGTAAATAAAAATTTGTATTTGTAGCTATGCAAAATATTTCAGGCAGACTTAAGATTAAACAAGCCTAAAAATAATTGAGAGAATAGTTACATTATAGGAGCAAAGGGCTAATAACCCCCTCATGTATACATTACTAAATTTAAAGAGATATTTTCATTTTTCTTTTTGGGCCGCCCTGCCTTGGTGGGATATGGCCGGTGTGTTGAAAGAAGAAAGTTAGATTATAAGTTTAACAGCACAATATAACTTATGTACCTGGGGCTCGGTGTACCTGGGGCTCGGTGTACCTGGGGCTCGGTGCACCTGGGGCTCGGTGTACCTGGGGCTCGGTGTACCTGGGGCTCGGTGTACCTGGGGCTTGGTTTAAAATGGTCTTGAGATTCAATAATGCTTCTCAGTCTGTAAAATGTATAACAAATACTTACCCTAATGTCATTATGGTTGTCGAGTCTTTTCAAAATTTCTCGTATACATTCTTCAGGCACTTCTTGTAGTGTTGGATGCATGTCATCACCTGGCTGAAAAATAAAAGGTTTTAACATTAAACCACAGGTAAACCATCACATGAAATAAAAAAACTTACTCCAAAATTTAATACAGTACAGTACTAATAAATCCTAATACAGTACCAAAGAAGAATTTATTTTTTTAACACATCGGCCATGTCCCACCGAGGCATGGGGAGCCAAAAAAAAGGAAACACTTTCACCATCATTCACTCTTATCACTGTTCTGCCAGAGGCTTAACCCTTTGAGGGTTTCGGCCATACTAGTACGGCTTACGACCCAAGGATTTTGACATACTAGTACGCCTAAATTCCTGTGCCTTCATATCTAATGAGAGAAAGCTGGTAGGCCTACATATGAAAGAATGGGTCTATGTGGTCAGTGTGCACAGTATAAAAAAAATCCTGCAGCACAGTGCGTAATGAGAAAAAAAAAACTTTGACCGTGTTTTTGGAATAAAACAGCGACTTTGCACTGTATTTTCGTATGGTATTTATTGTTGTATTCTAGTTTTCTTGGTCTCATTTTATAGAATGGAAGACATATTACAGAAATTGAGGTGATTTTGACTGGTTTTACAATGAAAAGTACCTTGAAATTGAGCGCAAAGTAGCAGAAATGTTCGATTTTTATCAAAGTTCAAAAGTAAACAAATCGTGCCACGCGTCCAATACATGTCAACTGGCAAGTCTAATATTCTTTCACAAGTGCGCTGATATTATTTATACCATTTCTACACTAATGCAGTAGTCTGCATAACAGTAAATCTTCTATTTTTTGTAAGAATAAAAATTCAAAGTGGAAAGCCAAAGAAATATAAGAGAGGCCTGGGGATGTGACTAACGAACAGAGAACTTGTTATTTTAGTGCCAGGAATGTCTGTCTTGTTTATTCTGGACCCTATTCGGAAATTGGCATCTTGAAATTTGTGTGAAATTGGCAAAATTGCTAAATTCTGACCACTTTATTAGATAGTTAAAATTGGTAAATGGGTGGCTTCTTGTACTCATTCGATAGAAAAAATGGAGTTCTAGCGAAATAATTATGGTTTTTGTCGACTAGTACATTGGAATTGGTCGAAAATAGGGCTCAAAGTGGGCAAAATCGCCGATACGTAAACATCGTCCAGACCGCTAACTTCGCGAGAGCATAATTCCGTAAGTTTTCCATCAAATTTCATACTTTTGGTGTCACTGTGATCGGGAAAAGATTCTCTATCTTTTCATAAGAAAAAATAATTTTTTTTTTCTGAAATTTGGCCGACCCTGAGAACAAGTTTCGGAGAGGGCCTGTCGACCCTCAAAGGGTTAATGATACTGTATTACAGTTCAAAATGGAAATAAATGGTATAAAATACCGACACAATGGAAATATAAACACACATGCAGTATAATGTGATCCTTTATTGACAATGTTTCGCCCACACAGTGGGATTTTTCAAGTCACGTACCTTCCACCCCAGGTAGATCTGTTTGTGACTTGAAAAAGCCCACTGTGTGGGCGAAACGTTGTCAATAAAGGATCACATTAAACTGCATATGTGTTTATATTTCCATTACAGTTCAAAACTACAACATTAACATCTCTCCAGAGGGCAGACACTGTACTCCCCACCTCCAGGACTCAAGTCCAGCTACCAGTTTCCCTGAATCCCTTCACACTCCAACAGCACATCAAATCATAAAAAGCTACCTACCCCCACTCACTCCTGCTATTAAAATAATTACCTGCTGGATCTTAATTGTGGTCGCAATTGCATGTATGTCCTGAAGTCGACGTGAATGCTGCTCCCATAAAATAGCAGACCCAAGTTTGTTACCCCATAGGTAGTCCTCTAATCTTTTTCGTAGCTCTTGAAGGAGATGCTGAAGCACATGTACGTTCTGTTGGCTGCTGGTCACCTCATATGCTACCTCTTCCAACATACCGAATAGCATCTGCAAAGGAATTAATTTTTATGTAAGTGTGAGCAAAGTAACATTTATGAAGGGAGTCAGGGAAACTGATTAACTGGACTTGAGTCCTGGAGGTGGGAACTACAATGCCTGTGATCTGAAGGAGACGTGGGGATATGTTATACTTTTTGAACTGTAGTGTTGGCACACCTCTGGCAAGACAGTGATGGAGTGAATAATGATAAAAGCATTTCTTCTTTTTCGGATCACCCTACCTTGGTGGGAAACAGCCTGTGGAGAAATTTTCTCCAGGAGGGGGGTATCAGCCCCCTTCAGCCCCTTCAGCCCCTTTCAGCCCTGAGGGGCCCAGCCCTCTCAGAAGGGGCAAATATCTTGTTTACTGCTACTGTGAGTAATTGATCACAGATGCTGTACGAGTATGCGTGGTCAAATGACCTCTGCTCCTTGCAGTCCAGTGTTGCAAAGTGTATTTTTATAAGAGACAGTACATCTCTTACTTTAGCAGGACAATTAAGGAAAATCCTGCTCCCACTTTATTACCATAGTAAAGATAGTGGACATTGTTGTCTATGCTTAAGACAGCAAGAATCAAACATTCTGCTTTGCTTCATCGAGGAAGTGGCAAGGAAGCAAAAAGTACTAGGTCAGCTTTTTTTTGTGCTAGGGGAGCAACGGCGTGGGGTGCTGTGGCATCTTCAGATTACTTTTGACTCTACTGAGAGTGACACTGACACCAGGATAACCAACAAAGAACACTGATCTGTGCGTTAGTGTGGACAAAGTGTCTCACAAAACACGATAAACACTTACAGAGAAGTGTGATCAACTTCTTAGTGATATTGTGTGAACAATTGTTGATGAACAGTGTAACAACGAGTGTTGCGATCCAACAGAGTGTAGTGCGACATTCTTCAAAGAACACTATTCTTCAATCAACTCAACGGATATCTGGGCATAATTACGGGTCAGATAAATATACCCAGGTAAGTGTTCTAACTCGTGATGTACTACTATTGACTGCGCAGTTGAGTATAAAGTCGTGAGTTAGTCACTTATAATAAACCCCGGTGATATGCGGACCATTGAGTCCACACAAGTAGGTATTTTGTCAGCCATCAGTGAATGAAATATGCTGACATAACACCCCCTAGGGGTAATTTATAATCTTACAAATTATATTTCTTGACAGCCCATGTTGAGATGGTTTCGACAGCTTCTAGACCTCGTCTGCAGGGGCGGCTGTGCAGGCGATGAGTTGTCTTTAAGTTAAGTGTTCACTGTTTAAACTTAGCTGGTAATGCCATTTCTCAACACAGCCGATGTGTTAATAAAAATAAAAATATTCCATTTTCACAAGCCTGAAAATGTATGTTACATTCTTACTGAAGAGGCAGCTCCGCTTTACAGTGCTTCACTTTACAGTGCTTCACTTTACAGTGCTTCACTTTACAGTGCTTCACTTTACAGTGCTTCACTTTACAGTGCTTCACTTTACAGCACTTCACTTTACAGCGCTTCACTTTACAGTGCTTCACTTTACAGCGCTTCACTTTACAGTGCTTCACTTTACAGTGCTTCACTTTACAGTGCTTCACTTTACAGTGCTTCACTTTACAGTGCTTCACTTTACAGTGCTTCACTTTACAGCGCTTCACTTTACAGTGCTTCACTTTACAGTGCTTCACTTTACAGCACTTCACTTTACAGTGCTTCACTTTACAGCGCTTCACTTTACAGTGCTTCACTTTACAGTGCTTCACTTTACAGTGCTTCACTTTACAGCGCTTCACTTTACAGCGCTTCACTTTACAGTGCTTCACTTTACAGTGCTTCACTTTACAGCACTTCACTTTACAGTGCTTCACTTTACAGTGCTTCACTTTACAGTGCTTCACTTTACAGCACTTCACTTTACAGTGCTTCACTTTACAGTGCTTCACTTTACAGCGCTTCACTTTACAGCACTTCACTTTACAGCGCTTCACTTTACAGTGCTTCACTTTACAGCGCTTCACTTTACAGTGCTTCACTTTACAGTGCTTCACTTTACAGTGCTTCACTTTACAGTGCTTCACTTTACAGCACTTCACTTTACAGCACTTCACTTTACAGTGCTTCACTTTACAGTGCTTCACTTTACAGCACTTCACTTTACAGCGCTTCACTTTACAGTGCTTCACTTTACAGTGCTTCATTTTACAGTGCTTCACTTTACAGTGCTTCACTTTACAGCACTTCACTTTACAGTGCTTCACTTTACAGTGCTTCATTTTACAGTGCTTCACTTTACAGTGCTTCACTTTACAGTGCTTCACTTTACAGTGCTTCATTTTACAGTGCTTCACTTTACAGTGCTTCACTTTACAGTGCTTCATTTTACAGTGCTTCACTTTACAGTGCTTCACTTTACAGCACTTCACTTTACAGTGCTTCACTTTACAGTGCTTCACTTTACAGTGCTTCATTTTACAGTGCTTCACTTTACAGTGCTTCACTTTACAGTGCTTCACTTTACAGTGCTTTACTTTACAGCACTTCACTTTACAGTGCTTCACTTTACAGTGCTTCATTTTACAGTGCTTCACTTTACAGCGCTTCACTAATGCAGCATTTTCAGTTACACACATTCTTCATTTATTCAGACTTCCTACAATAAATATATTCACCAGTCAGTATAAGCCAAGGACAAAAATGTTTTAAGTTAAGTAATGTGTGTACTGTATATGAACTTTTTAGGCCTACTATACTGCTCACTTAATATATGATAGTGTGAACATGTTATCAGGCTTTTATTATGCGTTTGATAGTGAAAACAGGGTTATGTTTCACTTTACAGCAGTAGCCTGGAATCTAACCTGCTGTATAAGCAGGGCCCTACAGTAACCCGGAATCTAACCTGCTGTATAAGCAGGGCCCTACAGTAACCCAGAATCTAACCTGCTGTATAAGCAGGGCCCTACAGTAGCCCAGAATCTAACTTGCTGTATAAGCAGGGCCCTACAGTAGCCCAGAATCTAACTTGCTGTAGAAGCAGGGCCCTACAGTAGCCCAGAATCTAACTTGCTGTAGAAGCAGGGCCCTACAGTAGCCTGTAACCTAATCTGCTGTATAAGCAGGGCCCTACAGTAGCCTGTAACCTAATCTGCTGTATAAGCAGGGCCCTACAGTAGCCTGGAACCTAACCTGCTGTATAAGAAGGACCTGCATGTACTTTCTTTCCAAAGATACCTCAAGCCTACACAACAAACTTTTGAGTTTCACTGTTATCAGAGACATATCCAATAGTTTTTTTCAATTCTCTAAGAAATATTAAGTGTTTTAACCTTTTGTGCTCCACCTGATAGAGTTGAAAGCTTCTGGGTAATGAGAAGGTCCATCAACTTGCATATGTATCTGAATCGTCTAATGTCGTGGACAGCATTGATGAAGTCCAATTTTTTTAATGTCTCGCCCAACCCATTAAAACCAGCCACCTGTAAAAGAACAAAGAATTAAACAAAAATGCCTATGATAGCCTTAAGATACAGTGAGCCCTTCGTTTAGTTTATTTACTTTAACCCTTAAGCTGTCCAAACATAGATCTACGTTCACTCGCGTAGCGCTCTGAACGTAGATCTACGTTTTATTTTACATGCAATCAAATGTAAAAAAAAAAAACGTAGCTCTATGTTTGGACAGTTTAAGGGTTAATATCTTTATTATGCACCCCATACCCATCCTGTGGGCAGTAGTCAAAAAAGATTACAGAGGTACATAATGGGTCCAGGGACTGGACCCTAAAGTTTTGATAGCTGAACAAGTTACAAAGGTAATGAACCATTCACTTCAAATTTGGATTACTCTTTACCATTTCTGCATCCCATACAGGCTTCACTCGTAGTACAATTCTGAACATTTCTAGAGGCCTATCATGGCATACGAGCTGCATGGTTGCCTCAAGACAATAAGCAAACTGTCATCACCTGAGAGCTAGTCACAACCTTACCACCAGCACTCAGACAAGGTTAGGTTAAGGTCTGTCAGGAATCAAGACAAGTGTTTCCTGATGTGGGCCTTAGCCAAATGATGACCCGTAGATGGAGCTTTCGGTTATCTGAGGCCTTCCACTGGCTTACCTCTATATATCCCTTTAAAAATGATTATAGTTCCATTTCAGGCAATCAAGGGGGTGACCATATATTACTCAGTGTGGGGGGTAATTAGGTTTGATCCAAGGAGAGTTAAGTGCAACTCCAATTCTTTATATCAAGAACCTTACACAGGCCCGGTGGCCTGGTGGCTAAAGCTCCCGCTTCACACACGGAGGGCCCGGGTTCGATTCCCGGCGGGTGGAAACATTTCGACACGTTTCCTTACACCTGTTGTCCTGTTCACCTAGCAGCAAATAGGTACCTGGGTGTTAGTCGACTGGTGTGGGTCGCATCCTGGGGGACAAGATTAAGGACCACAATGGAAATAAGTTACAGTCCTCGATGACGCACTGACTTTCTTGGGTTATCCTGGGTGGCTAACCCCCCGGGGTTAAAAATCCGAACGAAATCTTATCTTACCTTATCTAAAGAATTAGGAATGTTAGCAAAAATTTAAATCTAAGATAACAGCACAAAAGTGTTTGCAATAAGGCTAATTGAATGCTTAGGTTCACATTAAGAAGCATAAATAATATACATATATGCATATCTTTCGTAAAAGGGATACGTATAAAATGTTGAAAATATATCTTTGGTAAAAGGCATACGTATAAATAAAATGCTGAAAATACGTAACCAAGACAGGACTCGCAGCAATGGATTCAACTTGGACAAATTTAGAGTTATGAAGGATATAGGAAGCAATATTTGAAAATGAATTAGTAGATAGTACTAACACCCAGGTATAGTCACTTTAAAGTGGGAACTTTGGGTAGGACAGCCTGGAGAGGTACATGAGTGGGTGCAAGTTGAACCTGCCTAGTATGGGCCAACAGGCCTACTACAGTTCTCCATTACGTTCTCACCTCTTTGGTGTTGCGTGTGTAGATACGACAATATGGCTGAGGAACCATTAACTCGCCACGGCTCCCACGTCTTGATAACAAACCCAACTCTTCAGCTTCCATGCTCTCCTGGGCGTCAGTAACATTTAACCTGTAGACCAATACATTAATTTATTCTTTGTTGTAGACCAATACATTACTTTATTCTTTGTTGTAGACCAATACATTACTTTATTCTCTGTTGTAAAGCAATACTTAACCTTAGCCACGTACTTACACGCGACCAGGTAATCATGAAGCCACACACACACACACACACACACACACACACACACACACACACACACACACACACACACACACACACACACACACACACACACACACACACAGAACACGTGACAGAACACAAGCAGAAAGGCAGAAACAGAGAGAGATGGTACAAAGGCGAAAGGAGGAAAGAGAGGGGATGGAGAAGACAGACAGGAGATCCCAGACACAGGAAGATCAAATACAGCCTCCCTCACAACTTCCTATAGAAGCCTCCCAACCAGGTCAACCCCAGTGCAACCAAACACTCTAAATCAAAACACCCATGCCACATCCAATGCCCCCACCCACTACATTACAAACTCCACCCCCACAGCAACCACCCACAGTTCCTTACCAGGTCTCCCACTTCCCCAACCCCAATACACCTCCCAGACCACAATCTTAGAAAAGAAGTTGAAGGTGTGGTATACAGATGCAGATGGAATAACAAACAAGTATGAGGAGTGGCACGAAAGAATCAAGGAGACATCCCCAGACATAATAGCACTCACAGAAACAAAACTCACCAGAATAATAACAGATTCAATCTTTCCATCCGGATATCAAATCCTCAGGAAAGACATAGGGAGGAGAGGGGGAGGAGGAGTTGCACTACTCATTAAAAACCAGTGGGGGTTTGAGAAAATGGAAGGAATGGATGGCACGGGCGAAAGGGACTACTTAGTAGGAACAATCCAGTCTGAAGGACTTAAGGTGATAATTGCAGTAATGTACAACCCACCACAGAACTGCAGGAGGCCAAGAGAAGAATACGATGAGAGCAACAGAGCAATGGTCGACACACTAGCCGAGGTGGCCAGGAGAGCACACATGGGGGAAGCAAAGTTACTAGATATGGGTGATTTCAATCACAAGGAGATTGACTGGGAAAACCTGGAGCTCCATGGGGGTCCCAAAACATGGAGAGCCAAGATGATGGATGTGGTACTGGAAAACCTCATGCATCAACATGTTAAAGACACTACCAGAGAGAGAGGAGAGGATGAACCAGCAAGACTGGGCCTTGTATTCACCTTGATTAGTACTGACATCGAGGATATCATGTATGAAAGGCCCATGGGAGCTAGTGATCATGTGGTTCTGTGCTTCGACTACATAGTTGAGCTCCAAGTGGAGAGAGCAGCAGGAATAGGGTGGGAAAAACCAAACTACAAAAGGGGGAACTACTCAGGCATGAGGAACTTCTTTCAAGACATTCAGTGGGAGAGGGAACTGACAGGAAAACCAGTACAAGAAATGATGGACTATGTGGCAACAAAATGCAAGGAGGCAGAGGAGAGGTTTGTTCCCAAGAGAAACAGAAATAATGGGAAGAACAGAACGAGTCCTTGGTTCACCCAAAGGTGTAGGGAGGCAAAAACTAGGTGTACTAGAGAATGGAAAAGGT
Organism: Cherax quadricarinatus; assembly: GCF_038502225.1. Lineage (NCBI taxonomy): Eukaryota > Metazoa > Arthropoda > Malacostraca > Decapoda > Parastacidae > Cherax > Cherax quadricarinatus. The sequence goes on from NC_091391.1 coordinate 6,260,865, forward strand.
ACAGAAGACAGAGAACTCAGGAAAATAAAGAGATTAGCCGAAGAGCCAGAAACGAATAGGCACAGATAAGAAGGGAGGCTCAGCGGCAATACGAAAATGACATAGCATCGAAAGTCAAGACTGACCCGAAGCTGTTGTACAGCCACATCAGGAGGAAAACAACAGTCAAGGACCAGGTAATCAGACTGAGGAAGGGTGATGGGGAATTCACAAGAAACGACCGGGAGGTATGTCAGGAGCTCAACACAAGATTTAAAGAAGTATTTACAGTGGAAACCAGTAGGACTCCAGGAAATCAGAGCAGGGGGGTGCACCAGCAAGTGCTGGATGAGGTACATATAACCAAGGAGGAGGTGAAGAAGCTGCTATGCGAACTTGACACCTCAAAGGCGGTGGGACCAGACAACATCTCTCCATGGGTCCTTAAAGAGGGAGCAGAGATATTGTGTGTACCGTTAACAAAGATCTTCAACACATCATTTGAAACTGGGCAACTCCCCGAGGTATGGAAGATGGCAAATGTAGTCCCAATTTTTAAAAAGGGAGACAGACATGAGGCACTAAACTACAGACCTGTATCACTAACGTGTATAGTTTGCAAGGTCATGGAGAAGATCATCAGGAGGAGAGTGGTGGAGCACCTGGAAAGAAACAAGTGTATAATTGACAACCAGCATGGTTTCAGGGAGGGAAAATCCTGTGTCACAAACCTACTAGAGTTTTATGACAAGGTGACAGAAGTAAGACAAGAGAGAGAAGGGTGGATCGACTGCATTTTTTTGGACTGCAAGAAGGCCTTCGACACAGTTCCTCACAAGAGGTTACTGCAAAAGCTAGAGGATCAGGCACACATAACAGGAAAGGTACTGCAATGGATCAGAGAATACCTGACAGGGAGGCAACAACGAGTCATGGTACGTGACGAGGTGTCAGAGTGGGCGCCTGTAACAAGCGGGGTTCCACAGGGGTCAGTCCTAGGACCTGTGCTGTTCTTGGTATATGTGAATGACATAACGGAAGGGATAGACTCAGAAGTGTCCTTGTTTGCGGACGATGTGAAGTTAATGAGAAGAATCAAATCGGATGAGGATCAGGCAGGACTACAAAGAGACCTGGACAGGCTACAAGCCTGGTCCAGCAACTGGCTCCTTGAGTTTAACCCTGCCAAATGCAAAGTCATGAAGATTGGGGAAGGGCAAAGAAGACCGCAGACACAATATAGTTTAGACGGCCAAAGTCTGCAAACCTCTCAAGGAAAAAGATCTGGGGGTGAGTATAACACCGAGCATATCTCCCGACGCGCACATCAATCAGATAACTGCTGCAGCATACGGGCGCCTGGCAAACCTATGGATAGCGTTCCGATACCTCAGTAAGGATTCGTTCAAGACTCTGTATAACATTTACGTCAGGCCCATACTGGAGTATGCAGCACCAGTTTGGAATCCACACCTAGTCAAGCACGTCAAGAAATTAGAGAAAGTGAAAAGGTTTGCAACAAGACTAGTCCCAGAGCTACGGGGATTGTCCTACGAAGAAAGGGTGAGGGAAATCGGCCTGACGGCACTGGAGGCCAGGAGGTTCAGGGGAGACATGATAACGACACATAAAATACTGCGCGGAATATACGAGGTGGACAAAGACGGGATGTTCCAGAGATGGGACACAGACACAAGAGGTCACAATTGGAAGTTGAAGACTCAGATGAATCAAAGGGATGTTAGGAAGTATTACTTCAGTCATAGAGTAGTCAAGCCGTGGAATAGCCTAGAAAGTGAAGTAGTGGAGGCGGGAACCATACATAGTTTTAAGGTGAGGTATGATAAAGCTCATGGAGCAGTGAGAGAGAGGACCTAGTAGCAATCAGTGAAGAGGCGGGGCCAGGAGCTATGAATCGACCCCTGCAACCACAAATAGGTGAGTACAAATAGGTGAGTACACACACACACACACACACACAAGACTCTGAAGTGTCCCTATTCGCAGATGATGTGAAGTTGATGAGCAGAATTAAATCGGATGAGGATGAGGCAGGACTGCAAAGAGACCTGGAGAGGCTGGACATGTGGTCCAGAAACTGGCTTCTCGAATTCAATCCTGCCAAATGTAAAGTCATGAAGATTGGGGAGGGGCAAAGAAGACCGCAGACAGAGTATAGGCTAGGTGGACAAAGACTACAGACCTCACTCAGGGAGAAAGACCTTGGGGTGACCATAACACCGAGCACATCACCGGAGGCACACATCAACCAAATAACTGCTGCAGCATACGGGCGCCTGGCAAACCTGAGAATAGCGTTCCGATACCTTAATAAGGAATCGTTCAAGACACTGTACACTGTGTATGTTAGGCCCATACTGGAGTATGCAGCACCAGTCTGGAACCCACACCTGGTCAAGCACATCAAGAAGTTACAGAAAGTACAAAGGTTTGCAACAAGGCTAGTCCCAGAGCTCAGGGGAATGTCCTACGAGGAAAGGTTGAGGGAAATCGGACTGACGACACTGAAGGACAGAAGGGTCAGGGGAGACATGATAACGACATACAAGATACTGCGGGGAATAGACAAGGTGGACAGAGATAGGATGTTCCAGAGAGGGGACACAGGAACAAGGGGTCACATCTGGAAGCTGAAGACTCAGACGAGTCACAGGGACATTAGGAAGTATTTCTTCAGTCATAGAGTCGTCAGGAAGTGGAATAGCCTAGCAAGTGAAGTAGTGGAGGCAGGAACCATACATAGTTTTAAGAAGAGGTATGATAAAGCTCAGGAAGCAGAGAGAGAGAGAGAGAGGACCTAGTAGCAATCAGTGAAGAGGCGGGGCCAGGAGCTGAGTCTCGACCCCTGTAACCACAATTAGGTGAATTAGGTGAGTACACACACACACACACACACACACCAACGTGCACACACCCGCCCACATACACACACACACACACCAACGTACACGCAGAGCCAGGAACGAGTACGCACAGGTAAGGAGGGAGGCCCAGCGACAGTATGAAAATGACATAGCATCGAAAATCAAGACTGACCCGAAACTGTTGTTATAGCCACATCAGAAGGAAGACAACAGTCAAAGACCAGGTGATCAGATTGAGGACAGAAGGTGGAGAACTCACAAGAAATGATCAGGAGTTATGTGAGGAGCTAAACAGGAGATTTAAGGAAGTTTTTACAGTAGAGACAGGAAGGGCTCTGGGAAGACAGCACAGAAGGGAACATCAAGAGGGAATATACCAACAAGTGTTGGATGATATACGAACAACCGAGGAGGAGGTGCAGAAGCTGCTAAGTGACCTTGATACCTCAAAGGCGATGGGACCGGACAACATCTCCCCATGGGTCCTAAGAGAAGGAGCAGAGATGCTGTGAGTGCCTCTAACCACAATCTTCAACACATCCCTTGAAACTGGGCAACTACCTGAGAAATGGAAGACAGCAAATGTAGTCCCCATATTTAAGAAAGGAAACAGAAATGAGGCACTAAACTACAGACCTGTGTCTCTGACATGTATTGTGTACAAAGTCATGGTCAAGCACATCAAGAAGTTAGAGAAAGTACAAAGGTTTGCAACAAAGCTAGTCCCAGAGCTCAGGGGAATGTCGTACGAGGAAAGGTTGAGGGAAATTGGACTGTCGACACTGGAGGACAGAAGGGTCAGGGGAGACATGATAACGACATACAAGATACTGCGGGGAATAGACAAGGTGGACAGAGATAGGATGTTCCAGAGAGGGGACACAGGAACAAGGGGTCACAACTGGAAGCTGAAGACTCAGACGAGTCACAGGGACGTTAGGAAGTATTTCTTCAGTCACAGAGTCGTCAGGAAGTGGCACAGCCTAGCAAGTGAAGTAGTGGAGGCAGGAACCATACATAGTTTTAAGAAGAGGTATGACAAAGCTCAGGAAGTAGAGAGGGAGAGGACCTAGTAGCGATCAGTGAAGAGGCGGGGCCAGGAGCTGAGTCTCGACCCCTGCAACCACAATTAGGTGAGTACACCCGCCCACGTACACACACGCACCAACGTACACACACCCGCCCACGTACACACACGCACCAACGTACACACCCGCCCACGTACACACGCACCAACGTACACACCCGCCCACGTACACACACACACCAACGTACACACACCCGCCCACGTACACAAACACGCACCAACGTACACACGCCCGCCCAAGTACACACACCCGCCCACGTACACACACGCACCAACGTACACACCTGCCCACGTACACACACCCGCCCACGTACACACACCCGCCCACGTACACATGAGTGCACCAGTTTGGCAGCTCCCACAGTCAGTCACCCCAAGTCTGCCAGCACTGGAAGCTATGCTATATTCTCCTCCCTCTCCCTTATGCTTCATGCTAGTACCTTTTCTTACTACCCTCTCTCCCTGTCATCTTAGTCTCTCTCTCATACCCGCGGGGCCAGGAGCTGAGTCTCGACCCCTGCAACCACAATTAGGAAGTACACACACACAAAACAGACAAAGTGTCTTTCGACAAGAGCCTTTTACAACTGGTAACACACACACACATGGAGCAGGGAGAGGGAGGACCCAGTATCAATCAGTGAAGAGGCGGGCCCAGGAGCTATGACTCGACCCCTGCAACCACAAATAGCCAAGTACCTGGGGTATATCTGGACACGGATACAAAAAAAAATGCTGAACTGAACGTAGGCCTAAAACACAATACTGTTTCAGTTTAACTACGAATTCAGTCTAGCAATTTATCGAATAAATTATTGGACATAATACCGCAATAACATGTAAGTCTTAACGCGCACGAAATTTATGTTAAGGTGGAGTCGAGCAGGATATCAAAGACGTGTCTGTTTCTAGCCTGATGACTGTGTTCTGTTACGGTTTTCTGGGAAATTACTTTGATCACTGTGTAGGGTTAGGTTAGGTTTGTCAGGAAACAGGACTAGTGTTTCCTGACGCTGGTCTTAGTTATAGGACCCACAGCTGGAGATTTTGGTAGGTTAGGTTTCCTGACATAAGAACATAAGAACATAAGAAAGGAGGAACACTGCAGGAGGCCTGTTGGCCCATACTAGGCAGGTCCTTTACAATTCATCCCACTAACAAAACATTTGCCCAACCCAATTTTCAAAGTTAAGCAAGAAATAAGCTCTGGTATGAAAGTCCCACTCAAATCCAACCCTTCCCACTCATGTACTTATCCAACCTAAATTTGAAACTACCCCAACTCCTAGCCTCAATAACCCAACTAGGTAGACTGTTCCACTCATCAACTACCCTATTTCCAAACCAATACTTTCCTATGTCCTTTCTAAATCTATACTTATCTAATTAAAATCCATTACTGCGGGTTCTCTCTTGGAGAGATATCCTCAAGACCTTGTTAATATCTCCTTTATTAATACCTATCTTCCACTTATACACTTCGATCAGGTCTCCCCTCATTCTTCGTCTAACAAGTGAATGTAACTTAAGAGTCTTCAATCTTTCTTCATAAGGAAGATTTCTAATGCTATGTATTAATTTAGTCATCCTACGTTGAATGTTTTCTAACGAATTTATGTCCATTCTGTAATATGGAGACCAGAATTGAGCTGCATAATCTAGGTGAGGCCTTACTAATGATGTATAAAGCTGCAGTATGACCTCTGGACTTCTGTTGCTTACACTTCTTGATATAAATCCCAGTAATCTATTTGCCTTATTACGTACGCTCAGGCATTGCTGTCTTGGTTTAAGGTTGCTGCTTACCATAACCCCCAAGTCCTTTTCGCAATCTGTATGGCTAAGTTCTACATTATTTAACTTATAAGTGCTAGGGTTATGGACACTCCCGAGCTTCAGAACCTTGCATTTATCTACATTGAACTGCATCTGCCACTTTTCTGACCAAGAATAGAGTTTGTTTAAATCCTCCTGAAGTTCCCTAACATCTACGTTTGAATCAATTATCCTACCTATCTTTGTGTCATCGGCGAATTTGCTCATATCACTAGTAATTCCTTCATCAAGATCATTGATATATATTATAAACAACAACGGGCCCAAGACTGATCCCTGTGGAACGCCACTTGTTACTGATCCCCACTCAGATTTAACCCCATTTATGGACACTCTCTGCTTCCTGTCTGTGAGCCATGATTCGATCCACGAGAGCACCCTTCCCCCAATGCCATGAGCTGCTACTTTCTTTAACAGTCTTTGGTGTGGAACTCTATCAAATGCCTTACTAAAATCCAAGTAAATGATAAATTCTTTATCGTGGTCAACAGCCTCAAAAGCTTTACTGAAGAAAGTTAATAAATTAGTTAGACAAGACCAGCCTCTTGTGAATCCATGCTGAGTATCATTAATCAAGCTATGCTTATCGAGATGGCTTCTCATAATCTCAGCTATAATTGACTCTAGTAATTTGCCTACAATTGAGGTCAGGCTTATTGGGCGGTAATTTGACGGTAACAACTTGTCCCCTGTTTTAAAAATAGGAATTACATTAGCCATCTTCCACATATCAGACACTACACCTGTTTGAAGAGATAAATTAAAAATATTAGTTAATGGTTCACAGAGTTCCATTTTGTATTCCTTAAGAACCCTTGAAAAAACCTCATCAGGACCCGGTGACTTATTTTGCTTCAGTCGGTCTATCTGCTTCACAACCATTTCACTAGTGACTGTGATGTTACATAATTTATCTTCTTCTGGCCCACTATAAAAATTAATTACTGGAATATTATTAGTGTCTTCCTGTGTAAAAACCGAGAGAAAATAATTATTTAAAATCGAGCACATTTCATTCTCTTTGTCAGTAAGATGCTCATAGTTATTTTTAAGGGGACCTATCTTATCTCTGACTTTTGTTCTATATACCTGGAAAAAACTTTTTGGGTTAGTTTTAGAATCCCTAGCAACTTTAATTTCATAGTCCCTTTTAGCTTTTCTTATCCCCTTTTTAATGTCCCTCTTAATATCAATATACTCATTCATAAGATGACCCTCACCTCTTTTGATACGCCTATAAATTCCTTTCTTATGCCCTAGTAGATATTTCAGCCTATTATTCATCCATTTTGGGTCATTTCTGTTTGATCTAATTTCTTTATAAGGGATAAACGTACTTTGAGCAGCATGTATGGTGTTCAGAAAGCTGTCATATTGATAGCTCTCTTAAAAACCATACCCCCGGCTGGGATTGAACCTGCGGTCATAGAGTCTCAAAACTCCAGCCCGTCGCGTTAGCCACTAGACCAGCTAGCCACAATAAGATTCATCCAACTAGGTATATTTCTACACCATAGGAAGGTTAGCACAGGCACCACTGTGACCACAAATGCAAGTTTTTACAGACGAATCTCCAGCTAGCGTGGCCGTGACGAACTCTAGCTCAAGTCCCTTCACTGCCGTCAACATGACTCAAGAAATCGTAATGACACGATTGCAAACAAACCATACCCCCGGCCGGGATTGAACCCGTGGTCATAGTCTCAAAACTCCAGCTCGTCGCGGTAGCCTGTGCTAACCTTCCTATGGTGTAGAAATATACCTAGTTGGATGAATCTTATTGTGGCTAGCTGGTCTAGTGGCTAACGCGACGGGCTGGAGTTTTGAGACTCTATGACCGTGGGTTCAATCCCGGCCGGGGGTATGGTTTGTTTGCAATCGTGTCATTACGATTTCTTGAGTCATGTTGACGGCAGTGAAGGGACTTGAGCTAGAGTTCGTCACAGCCACGCTAGCTGGAGATTCGTCTGTAAAAACTTGCATTTGTGGTCACAGTGGTGCCTGTGCTAACCTTCCTATGATGTAGAAATATACCTAGTTGGATGAATCTTATTGTGGCTAGCTGGTCTAGTAGCTAACGCGACGGGCTGGAGTTTTGAGACTCTATGACCGCGGGTTCAATCCCGGCTGGGGGTATGGTTTGTTTGCAATCGTGTCATTACGATTTCTTGAGTCAGTGATAGCTCTCTTCGTTACTCCAGTTAACAGATGATAAGTGTTCCCTAAGCCCATCGTAATCTGCTAAGCGAAAATCTGGGACCGTTACTGAGTTATCCCTACTATCATACTTCCATTCAATGCTAAATGTAATTGATTTGTGGTCGCTAGTACCCAGTTCCTCTGAAACTTCTAAATTATTAACAAGGGATTCATTGTTTGCCAGAACTAAGTCAAGCAGGTTATTACCCCTTGTAGGCTCTGTCACAAACTGCTTCAAAAAACAATCCTGAACTACTTCTAAGAAGTCGTATGATTCTAAATTCCCAGTCAAGAAATTCCAATCAATATGACTAAAGTTAAAGTCTCCTAGAATTACTACATTATCGTGCCTTGTGGCCCTAACAATTTCCTCCCATAGTAGTCTCCCCTGGTCCCTATCTAAATTTGGGGGACGGTATATCACACCTAAAATTAATTTTTCATGCCCCTCTGAAAATTCTATCCAAACAGACTCTGTATGTGCTACTTCAGACTTAATACCCATTTTTATGCAACAGTTCAATCGATCTCGGACATACAATGCCACCCCACCCCCTTTCCTGATACTTCTATCTACTTGGAACAATTTAAAACCCTGAATGTGACATTCTGCAGGCATGTCCCGACTTTTTGAATTAAACCACGTCTCAGTTATGGCAAATACATCAATGTTACCTGCACTAGCAACTAGTCTCAAATCGTCCATCTTATTCCTAGCACTGCGACTATTTGTGTAATAAATATTTAAAGACCCTCCTCTCTCTTTACCCTTCCTGCTCCTTTCTGTTATTTCACTAAACCTATTACTGTCCTTGTCAATTAGTGCCACTGGCTTTCCAATATCCACCTCATTTTGCCTATTACTAGTTCTCTTAGTACTCATATTACTACACTGCGACTTCACAGTTTTCCCAAGAAAACCCATACCACTAACTATTCCTAGTTTAAAGACCTAACAGCTCCCTCCACTGCGTTGGCCAGTGCTCCCGCCCCACACCTAGATAAGTGAACCCCATCCCTGGCATACATGTCATTTCTGCCATAGAAGAGGTCCCAGTTGTCAATGAATGTTACCGCATTTTCCTTACAGTATTTGTCCAGCCAGCAATTGACACCAATTGCTCTGGACAACCATTCATCCAACTCCTCTCCTTGGCAAAATGCCACATATGACAGGTTTCCCACCCTTCCTCCTAATTATCTCTATTGCTGACCTATACCTGCTAATCAGGTCCTCACTCCTACATCTGCCAACATCGTTGCCTCCAGCACTGAGACAGATAATAGGATTGTTCCCATTACCTCTCACGATGTCATCCAGACGGCTAACAATATCCTTCATCCCAGCCCCAGGAAAACACACTCTCTGCCTCCTACTCCTATCCTTCAAGCAGAATGCCCTATCCATGTACCTAATCTGGCTATCCCCAACAACAACAATGTTTTTACCTTCCTTGGCGTCGCCCTTCGTGATGATCCAAGCAGTCGACTCACATTCGTCAGGTAGCATTACACCACTTGTGGAATTCGTCAAGACGTTCTCGATGGTCTTCATTGGGGTTTCTAGGGATGTCTCACTCACGTCTGCCAATGCTTCCTTGGTGCTCGTTGTGGCATTCCCAGTAGAACGCTCACATTCGTCAGGTAGCACGGAGAATGGGTTGGAAGTTTCCACCATAGTCTTCTGGTTTCTCGTTGTTTCTGCCTCTCCAACCGTTTTCTTGATCCTCATCTTGGTTCCATGTTGCCCGGCCACTTACCAAGCTCCCCTCTTAACCTGGGGACTCACAACAGGAGGATTACTACGAATCCTCTTGTTCTCCTCCGTTAATCGCCGTATCTCCAGCTTAGCAACTCTGAGCTCTTCTCTCAGCTGCTGGTAAAGTTGCTCAAGAGAGGGCATCCTGGTTCAGATTCTCAGAGAGCACACACACAGGTCTTCACAGAGCTAAGTAAACGTCACCACTATGAAGCTAAGTACACGTCACCACTATGAGCTAAGTACACGTCACCACTATGACGCTGGATGTGACCCATAAATAACAAAAAAGGCACAATACCGTGACTGGAACGATACACAAATAACCCGCATATAGAAGAGAGGAGCTTACGACAACGTTTCGGTCCGGCTTGGACCATTTACAAAGACACACTGTGACTTTCTAAATGGTCCAAGTCGGACCGAAATGTCGTCGTAAGCTCCTCTCTTCTATGTGCGAGTTATTTGTGTATGATGTGACCCACACCAGTTCACTAATACCCAGGATGTGACCCACACCAGTTCACTAACACCCAGGATGTGACCCACACCAGTTCACTAATACCCAGGATGTGACCCACACCAGTTCACTAACACCCAGGATGTGACCCACACCAGTTCACTAACACCCAGGATGTGGCCCACACCAGTTCACTAACACCCAGGATGTGACCCACACCAGTTCACTAACACCCAGGATGTGACCCACACCAGTCCACTAACACCCAGGATGTGACCCACACCATTCCACTAACACCCAGGATGTGACCCACACCAGTTCACTAACACCCAGGATGTGACCCACACCAGTCCACTAACACCCAGGATGTGACCCACACCAGTCCACTAACACCCATGATGTGACCCACACCAGTCCACTAACACCCAGGATGTGACCCACACCAGTCCACTAACACCCAGGATGTGACCCACACCAGTCCACTAACACCCAGGATGTGACCCACACCAGTCCACTAACACCCAGGATGATACCCACACCAGTCCACTAACACCCAGGATGTGACCCACACCAGTCCACTAACACCCAGGATGATACCCACACCAGTCCACTAACACCCAGGATGTGACCCACACCAGTCCACTAACACCCAGGATGATACCCACACCAGTCCACTAACACCCAGGATGTGACCCACACCAGTCCACTAACACCCAGGTACCTATTTTACTACCAGGTGAAAACTGACAGCAGGTGTCTTAAGGAAACACGTCTTAATGCATGCATGCATTTTGTTAAGTAAAGGTCTGAGGTGGTTGCTAAGTGGAGTCTCAAACACAGATGATATACGTGAGGCACATAAATAACCGTAGTCTCTGGTACATAACGAAATTCAGAATACCTTGTATACCTCTGTGATGAATGGTTTTGAAAACCGACAAGTTTCTCCTACGTATGGACTGATGAAGCCACTGTGTGGCGAAACGTTTCCTCAAAGATACCCAAGAGTTGCACATGTGTCTAATTTATCACCATGTCGGTTCTGTGAACCATTCATCTACAAATCCTAATACTTAAAGACTGGTTTTCTAACAGAGTTGTAGATGCGTGGAACAGTCTTCCCAGTGGGGTGATAGAGGCTAGGACCTTGGGTAGCTTTAAGAAGAGACTGGACAAATATATTGATTTGTGTCATGGGGTACGGGAGTTATTTCTTGGGTAGCTTTAGGTAGAGGTCGTTTTGATAAGGACCTGCCTCGCATGGGCCAGTAGGCCTTCTGCATTGTTCCTACATTCTTATGTTCCTATGTTCTTTCTTTTTTCAGAGTTAACTATGGGGCTTATTGACAAAGGCCTGATATAAAAATTCGTTTTGCTATCAGCAAAAAGTACTGGTTCCACACGCTAGGTGGAGTTAAGTAGGCCATTAATGTAGATAGAAAAACGAGGGACCAAAATACCCCCCTGGTGGGGAAGGTCGGAAATCTAAATTCCCTGTTGGGGTACCTAATGACAGTCAAGAACTCGTGTCCTGCGTCTCAGTAAGAGAATCTTCCACTTTTTTCAGTGTTATTTTTATTTCTAAATTCTCGTGAAATGTTTTAGTGGACTGGTGTTTACCTGGAGAGAGTTCCGGGGGTCAACGCCCCCGCGGCCCGGTCTGTGACCAGGCCTCCTAGTGGATCAGAGCCTGATCAACCAGGCTGTTACTGCTGGCTGCACGCAAACCAACGTACGAGCCACAGCCCGGCTGGTCAGGTACCGACTTTAGGTGCTTGTCCAGTGCCAGCTTGAAGACAGCCAGGGGTCTATTGGTAATCCCCCTTACGTATGCTGGGAGGCAGTTGAACAGTCTCGGGCCCCTGACACTTACTGTATGGTCTCTTAACGTGCTAGTGACACCCCTGCTTTTCATTGGGGGGATGTTGCATCGTCTGCCAAGTCTTTTGCTTTCGTAGTGAGTGTTTTTCGTGTGCAAGTTCGGTACTAGTCCCTCTAGGATTTTCCAGGTGTATATAATCATGTATCTCACCCGCCTGCGTTCCAGGGAATACAGGTTTAGGAACCTCAAGCGCTCCCAGTAATTGAGGTGTTTTATCTCCGTTATGCGCGCCGTGAAGGTTCTCTGTACATTTTCTAGGTCAGCAATTTCACCTGCCTTGAAAGGTGCTGTTAGTGTGCAGCAATATTCCAGCCTAGATAGAACAAGTGACCTGAAGAGTGTCATCATAAGCTTAGCCTCCCTAGTTTTGAAGGTTCTCATTATCCATCCTGTCAGTTTTTTAGCAGATGCGATTGATACAATGTTATGGTCCTTGAAGGTGAGATCCTAAGGCTTAGTAGGTGCGACAGTACAAGGTGTAAACTAAGGCTTAGCAGGTGCGACTGTACAAGGTGTAAACTAAGGCTTAGCAGGTGCGACTGTACAAGGTGTAAACTAAGACTTAGCAGGTGCGACTGTACAAGGTGTAAACTAAGGCTTAGCAGGTGCGACTGTACAAGGTGTAAACTAAGACTTAGTAGGTGCGACTGTACAAGGTGTTAACTAAGACTTAGCAGGTGCGACTGTACAAGGTGTAAACTAAGTCTTAGTAGGTGCGGCTGTACAAGGTGTAAACTAAGTCTTAGTAGGTGCGACTGTACAAGGTGTAAACTAAGTCTTAGTAGGTGCGACTGTACAAGGTGTAAACTAAGTCTTAGTAGGTGCGACTGTACAAGGTGTAAACTAAGTCTTAGTAGGTGCGACTGTACAAGTTGTAAACTAAGACTTAGTAGGTGCGACTGTACAAGGTGTAAACTAAGTCTTAGTAGGTGCGACTGTACAAGGTGTAAACTAAGTCTTAGTAGGTGCGACTGTACAAGGTGTAAACTAAGTCTTAGTAGGTGCGACTGTACAAGGTGTAAACTAAGTCTTAGCAGGTGCGACTGTACAAGGTGTAAACTAAGTCTTAGTAGGTGCGACTGTACAAGGTGTAAACTAAGTCTTAGTAGGTGCGACTGTACAAGGTGTAAACTAAGACTTAGTAGGTGCGACTGTACAAGGTGTAAACTAAGGCTTAGCAGGTGCGACTGTACAAGGCCCTTAATTAGAAGACAATCCACAGGCTACAGTTAACAATAATTTATATTAACACACTGGCAGTCTCCCACCCAAGCAGGGTGGCCCACCAAGGCAGGGTGGTCCACCAAGACAGGGTGGCCCACCGAGGCAGGGTGGCCCACCAAGGCAGGCCCACCAAGGCAGGGTGGCCCACCAAGGCAGGGTGGCCCACCAAGACAGGGTGGCCCACCAAGGCAGGGTGGCCCACCAAGGCAGGCCCACCAAGGCAGGGTGGCCCACCAAGGCAGGGTGGCCCACCAAGACAGGGTGGCCCACCAAGGCAGGGTGGCCCACCAAGGCAGGGTGGTCCACCAAGACAGGGTGGCCCACCGAGGCAGGGTGGCCCACCAAGGCAGGGTGGCCCACCAAGGCAGGGTGGCCCACCAAGGCAGGGTGGCCCACCAAGGCAGGGTGGTCCACCAAGGCAGGGTGGCCCACCAAGGCAGGGTGGCCCACCAAGGCAGGGTGGTCCACCAAGGCAGGGTGGCCCACCAAGGCAGGGTGGCCCACCAAGGCAGGGTGGCCCACCAAGGCAGGGTGGCCCACCAAGGCAGGGTGGCCCGCCAAGGCAGGGTCCGCCACCAAGGCAGACTGGCCCACCAAGGCAGGGTGGCCCACCAAGGCAGGGTGGCCCACCAAGGCAGGGTAGCCCACCAAGGCAGGGTGGCCCACCAAGGCAGGGTGGCCCACCAAGGCAGGGTGGCCCACCAAGGCAGGGTGGCCCACCAAGGCAGGGTGGCCCGAAAAAGAAAAACTTTCACCATCATTCACTCCATCACTGTCTTGCCAGAAGGCTGCTTTACACTACTTATAAAACTGCAACATTAAAAAAATCACTAAAACATCTGAGAAGGATCTTTATGACGCCTTTCTCGGTCCGTCCTGGACCAATGTCAAATCACAACTGGTCCAGTACAGACCGAAATGTCATCATAACGTTCCTATCTCCAGGGTTTTGATAACTATAATTATTAAAACAGAGATAACTCTGAAACACATTCCTGATGAGAGTGGATATCAGAATACAATGTGAGGCTAAATTAATGCGTGGCTGCGTAGCGCATGTCGGCAAACTTGGCTGCGTAGCGCATGTCGGCAAACTTGGCTACGTAGCGCATGTCGGCAAACTTGGCTGCGTAGCGCATGTCGGCAAACTTGGCTACGTAGCGCATGTCGGCAAACTTGGCTACGTAGCGCATGTCGGCAAACTTGGCTGCGTAGCGCATGTCGGCAAACTTGGCTGCGTAGCGCATGTCGGGAAACTTGGCTGCGTAGCGCATGTCGGCAAACTTGGCTGCGTAGCGCATGTCGGCAAACTTGGCTGCGTAGCGCATGTCGGCAAACTTGGCTACGTAGCGCATGTCGGCAAACTTGGCTGCGTAGCGCATGTCGGCAAACTTGGCTACGTAGCGCATGTCGGGAAACTTGGCTACGTAGCGCATGTCGGCAAACTTGGCTGCGTAGCGCATGTCGGCAAACTTGGCTGTGTAGCGCATGTCGGCAAACTTGGCTGCGTAGCCCATGTCGGCAAACTTGGCTACGTAGCGCATGTCGGCAAACTTGGCTACGTAGCGCATGTCGGCAAACTTGGCTGCGTAGCGCATGTCGGCAAACTTGGCTGCGTAGCGCATGTCGGCAAACTTGGCTGCGTAGCGCATGTCGGGAAACTTGGCTGCGTAGCGCATGTCGGCAAACTTGGCTGCGTAGCGCATGTCGGCAAACTTGGCTGCGTAGCGCATGTCGGGAAACTTGGCTGCGTAGCGCATGTCGGGAAACTTGGCTGCGTAGCGCATGTCGGCAAACTTGGCTGCGTAGCGCATGTCGGGAAACTTGGCTGCGTAGTGCATGTCGGCAAACTTGGCTACGTAGCGCATGTCGGCAAACTTGGCTGCGTAGCGCATGTCGGCAAACTTGGCTGCGTAGCGCATGTCGGCAAACTTGGCTGCGTAGCGCATGTCGGCAAACTTGGCTGCGTAGCGCATGTCGGCAAACTTGGTTGCGTAGTGCATGTCGGCAAACTTGGCTGCGTAGCGCATGTCGGCAAACTTGGCTGCGTAGCGCATGTCGGCAAACTTGGCTGCGTAGCGCATGTCGGCAAACTTGGCTGCGTAGCGCATGTCGGCAAACTTGGCTGCGTAGCGCATGTCGGCAAACTTGGCTGCGTAGCGCATGTCGGCAAACTTGGCTGCGTAGCGCATGTCGGCAAACTTGGCTGCGTAGCGCATGTCGGCAAACTTGGCTGCGTAGCGCATGTCGGCAAACTTGGCTGCGTAGCGCATGTCGGCAAACTTGGCTGCGTAGCGCATGTCGGCAAACTTGGCTGCGTAGCGCATGTCGGCAAACTTGGCTGCGTAGCGCATGTCGGCAAACTTGGCCACGCACAGTGGGGGTAGAAGGCACTTCACCAGGAAATGATTCACCAGGTTTTTGTTCACTGTTGCGTCCGGTTGTATGTTTGCCCCTTGTTTACCTGTTGACTGTTCCGGTAACCAGGCTTCCTGGTGTGAGTGCTTGGGAGTCCATTGGTGCTTGTTGCACGCACTCCAGCGAAAGCGTCACAACCCGGCTGACCAACCAGGCTTTTGAGTTTAGAGAAAAGCCACCGGATTTTATTGAGAAAAAATATACTATAACCTAAAATTATACTGAAGGTACACTGGTATAGGAAGAGTTTACTAACTCACTGACTGTTCAATTGCCTCCCGGCATACATAAGGGGGATTGCCAATAGACCCCTGGTTGTCTTCAAGAGGGAGCTGGACAGATACCTAAAGTCAGTACCTGATCAGCCGGGCTCTGGTTCCTACTTTAGTTTACGTGCGGCCAGCAGTAACAGCCTGATTAATGTGTCCCTAGTCCACCACCAGGCCTAGTCGTGGACCGGACCGAGAGGCGTTGAACGCCGAAACACTGCAGGTGCACACAGGATGAGCACGGGATGCACAGCTAGCTAGCGGCTCAGGCAGCACACTGCATGGACGCTGTGTAGTCGGGATCATGGATGCTGTGTAGTCGGGATCATGGATGCTGTGTAGTCGGGATCATGGATGCTGTGTAGTCGGGATCATGGATGCTGTGTAGTCGGGATCATGGATGCTGTGTAGTCGGGATCATTGATGCTGTGTAGTCGGGATCATGGATGCTGTGTAGTCGGGATCATGGATGCTGTGTAGTTGGGATCATGGATGCTGTGTAGTCGGGATCATGGATGCTGTGTAGTCGGGATCATGGATGCTGTGTAGTCGGGATCATGGATGCTGTGTAGTCGGGATCATGGATGCTGTGTAGTCGGGATCATGGATGCTGTGTAGTCGGGATCATGGATGTTGTGTAGCCGGGATCATGGATGCTGTGTAGTCGGGATCATGGATGCTGTGTAGTCGGGATCATGGATGCTGTGTAGTTGGGATCATGGATGCTGTGTAGTCGGGATCATGGATGCTGTGTAGTCGGGATCATGGATGCTGTGTAGTCGGGATCATGGATGCTGTGTAGCCGGGATCATGGATGCTGTGTAGCCGGGATCATGGATGCTGTGTAGCCGGGATCATGGATGCTGTGTAGCCGGGATCATGGATGCTGTGTAGCCGGGATCATGTATGCTGTGTAGCCGGGATCATGGATGCTGTGTAGCCGGGATCATGGATGTTGCTCGCTTGCATCAAATAGCGATCAGCTGATAATCCGAATGGTATTCTGATTTGATCATATTCATGATTAAAAAAGATAGGCCTATTCCAAAAATTTCTGAAGTACACTGTGTCTTCTCCTAACATTGGGATACCTATATGGGAAACCTGTCGTGTACATGTACAGAAAAACGTGTTTACAATTTATTGCATCGCACATTACAACATTTTGATAGAGTTACAAGCCTTTTCTGACAATCGATTTTTTCCCTAGAATATTAATAGATGCCACTAGAAAAAATAATATGATCTGTCTTACTTTTCCCACAAAATGTAATTGTAGCAGGAATAATCAAGTTCCCAGGACACAAACGTTTTTAATAACCGAATGTATTCGTGTCCATCACCCTCTAGTTGGTAGCCATTTATCTCTCGTCGGTCGGTGTATGCGGGGGGGAGGGGGGGAGGGGGGGAGGTGAAAAGCTGAGAGCCACCTGCCTGAAAAACTGGCTGCCTTGGACCATAACGTCTAGCGTTAGCTGGGCGTCAAGGCATTGTCTAGTGTGGTACGGTGGTAGAGCACTGCGTACCTTGTTTCAAGGTTACTAGGTTCGAATCTCCTTCGACCTGAGATTAGTGTTTGTGAATATATATATATATATATATATAGTAGTAGGTTGGTAGACAGCAACCACCCAGGGAAGTACTACCGTCCTGCCAGATGACTGTGAAACAAAAACCTGTAACTGTTTTGCATGATGGTAGGATTGCTGGTTTTCTTTTTCTGTCTCATAAACACGCTAGATAACAGGGATATCTTGCTACTCCTACTTACACTTTGGTCACACTTCACAGACACGCACATGCATATATATATATATATATACATACATCTAGGTTTTTCTCCTTATTCTAAATAGCTCTTGTTCTTTTTTATTTCTTCTATTGTCCATGGGGAAGTGGAAAAGAATCTTTCCTCCGTAAGCCATGCGTGTCGTATGAGGCGACTAAAATGCCGGGAGCAATGGGCTAGTAACCCCTTCTCCTGTATACATTTACTAAAAAAGAGAAGAAGAAAAACTTTATAAAACTGGGTTGTTTAAATGTGCGTGGATGTAGTGCGGATGACAAGAAACAGATGATTGCTGATGTTATGAATGAAAAGAAGTTGGATGTCCTGGCTCTAAGCGAAACAAAGCTGAAGGGGGTAGGAGAGTTTCAGTGGGGGGAAATAAATGGGATTAAATCTGGAGTATCTGAGAGAGTTAGAGCAAAGGAAGGGGTAGCAGTAATGTTAAATGATCAGTTATGGAAGGAGAAAAGAGAATATGAATGTGTAAATTCGAGAATTATGTGGATTAAAGTAAAGGTTGGATGCGAGAAGTGGGTCATAATAAGCGTGTATGCACCTGGAGAAGAGAGGAATGCAGAGGAGAGAGAGAGATTTTGGGAGATGTTAAGTGAATGTATAGGAGCCTTTGAACCAAGTGAGAGAGTAATTGTGGTAGGGGACCTGAATGCTAAAGTAGGAGAAACTTTTAGAGAGGGTGTGGTAGGTAAGTTTGGGGTGCCAGGTGTAAATGATAATGGGAGCCCTTTGATTGAACTTTGTATAGAAAGGGGTTTAGTTATAGGTAATACATATTTTAAGAAAAAGAGGATAAATAAGTATACAAGATATGATGTAGGGCGAAATGACAGTAGTTTGTTGGATTATGTATTGGTAGATAAAAGACTGTTGAGTAGACTTCAGGATGTACATGTTTATAGAGGGGCCACAGATATATCAGATCACTTTCTAGTTGTAGCTACACTGAGAGTAAAAGGTAGATGGGATACAAGGAGAATAGAAGCATCAGGGAAGAGAGAGGTGAAGGTTTATAAACTAAAAGAGGAGGCAGTTAGGGTAAGATATAAACAGCTATTGGAGGATAGATGGGCTAATGAGAGCATAGGCAATGGGGTCGAAGAGGAATGGGGTAGGTTTAAAAATGTAGTGTTAGAGTGTTCAGCAGAAGTTTGTGGTTACAGGAAAGTGGGTGCAGGAGGGAAGAGGAGCGATTGGTGGAATGATGATGTAAAGAGAGTAGTAAGGGAGAAAAAGTTAGCATATGAGAAGTTTTTACAAAGTAGAAGTGATGCAAGGAGGGAAGAGTATATGGAGAAAAAGAGAGAGGTTAAGAGAGTGGTGAAGCAATGTAAAAAGAGAGCAAATGAGAGAGTGGGTGAGCTGTTATCAACAAATTTTGTTGAAAATAAGAAAAAGTTTTGGAGTGAGATTAACAAGTTAAGGAAGCCTAGAGAACAAATGGATTTGTCAGTTAAAAATAGGAGAGGAGAGTTATTAAATGGAGAGTTAGAGGTATTGGGAAGATGGAGGGAATATTTTGAGGAATTGTTAAATGTTGATGAAGATAGGGAAGCTGTGATTTCGTGTATAGGGCAAGGAGGAATAACATCTTGTAGGAGTGAGGAAGAGCCAGTTGTGAGTGTGGGGGAAGTTCGTGAGGCAGTAGGTAAAATGAAAGGGGGTAAGGCAGCCGGGATTGATGGGATAAAGATAGAAATGTTAAAAGCAGGTGGGGATATAGTTTTGGAGTGGTTGGTGCAATTATTTAATAAATGTATGGAAGAGGGTAAGGTACCTAGGGATTGGCAGAGAGCATGCATAGTTCCTTTGTATAAAGGCAAAGGGGATAAAAGAGAGTGCAAAAATTATAGGGGGATAAGTCTGTTGAGTGTACCTGGTAAAGTGTCTGGTAGAGTTATAATTGAAAGAATTAAGAGTAAGACGGAGAATAGGATAGCAGATGAACAAGGAGGCTTTAGGAAAGGTAGGGGGTGTGTGGACCAGGTGTTTACAGTGAAACATATAAGTGAACAGTATTTAGATAAGGCTAAAGAGGTCTTTGTGGCATTTATGGATTTGGAAAAGGCGTATGACAGGGTGGATAGGGGGGCAATGTGGCAGATGTTGCAAGTGTATGGTGTAGGAGGTAGGTTACTGAAAGCAGTGAAGAGTTTTTACGAGGATAGTGAGGCTCAAGTTAGAGTATGTAGAAAAGAGGGAAATTTTTTCCCAGTAAAAGTAGGCCTTAGACAAGGATGTGTGATGTCACCGTGGTTGTTTAATATATTTATAGATGGGGTTGTAAGAGAAGTAAATGCGAGGGTCTTGGCAAGAGGCGTGGAGTTAAAAGATAAAGAATCACACACAGGGTGGGAGTTGTCACAGCTGCTCTTTGCTGATGACACTGTGCTCTTGGGAGATTCTGAAGAGAAGCTGCAGAGATTGGTGGATGAATTTGGTAGGGTGTGCAAAAGAAGAAAATTAAAGGTGAATACAGGAAAGAGTAAGGTTATGAGGATAACAAAAAGATTAGGTGATGAAAGATTGAATATCAGATTGGAGGGAGAGAGTATGGAGGAGGTGAACGTATTCAGATATTTGGGAGTGGACGTGTCAGCGGATGGGTCTATGAAAGATGAGGTGAATCATAGAATTGATGAGGGAAAAAGAGTGAGTGGTGCACTTAGGAGTCTGTGGAGACAGAGAACTTTGTCCTTGGAGGCAAAGAGGGGAATGTATGAGAGTATAGTTTTACCAACGCTCTTATATGGGTGTGAAGCATGGGTGATGAATGTTGCAGCGAGGAGAAGGCTGGAGGCAGTGGAGATGTCATGTCTGAGGGCAATGTGTGGTGTGAATATAATGCAGAGAATTCGTAGTTTGGAAGTTAGGAGGAGGTGCGGGATTACCAAAACTGTTGTCCAGAGGGCTGAGGAAGGGTTGTTGAGGTGGATCGGACATGTAGAGAGAATGGAGCGAAACAGAATAACTTCAAGAGTGTAGCAGTCTGTAGTGGAAGGAAGGCGGGGTAGGGGTCGGCCTAGGAAGGGTTGGAGGGAGGGGGTAAAGGAGGTTTTGTGTGCGAGGGGCTTGGACTTCCAGCAGGCATGCGTGAGCGTGTTTGATAGGAGTGAATGGAGACAAATGGTTTTTAATACTTGACGTGCTGTTGGAGTGTGAGCAAAGTAACATTTATGAAGGGATTCAGGGAAACCGGCAGGCCGGACTTGAGTCCTGGAGATGGGAAGTACAGTGCCTGCACTCTGAAGGAGGGGTGTTAATGTTGCAGTTTAAAAACTGTAGTGTAAAGCACCCTTCTGGCAAGACAGTGATGGAGTGAATGATGGTGAAAGTTTTTCTTTTTCGGGCCACCCTGCCTTGGTGGGAATCGGCCAGTGTGATAATAATAAAAAAAAAAAAAAAAATATATATATATATATATATATATATATATATATATATATATATATATATATATATATATATATATATATATATATATATATATATATATATATATATATACATGGCAGGTAGTTTTGTGTTCCAGCGACTCAGCGCTGCTGTTCAGAGGGGTAATGCCTGCTGTATTTTGGGCACACACCTCAGCTCTGAGGAGCTGCATAAGACTTTTGCATTATAATCAGTGACAAACACGTAACAATATGTACTAGACACGTATCTCTCACACCTCATGTACTGTATATATATATATATATATATATATGTAATTTCATAACTAAAATACCATAAAATTTACGCGTCCCATATTTCACAATTGTCTGTGTTTTGTAGCAGATTTTTTACTGTTAAGTTGGATTGTCTACTTCACCAGGACATTGTTATTCTCACTTATTACAAGACATTGTTATTCTCAGTTATTACAAGACATTGTTATTCTCAGTTATTACAAGACATTGTTATTCTCAGTTATTACAAGACATTGTTATTCTCAGTTATTACAAGACATTGTTATTCTCAGTTATTACAAGACATTCGTCTGCTTCAACATGATCTATGTACACAAATCCACACCACTGTCGCACCACTGTCGCACCACTGTCGCACCACTGTCACACCACTGTCACACCACTGTCACACCACTGTCACACCACTGTCACACCACTGTCACACCACTGTCACACCACTGTCACACCACTGTCACACCACTATCACACCACTGTCACACCACTGTCACACCACTGTCACACCACTATCACACCACTGTCACACCACTGTCACACCACTGTCATACCACTGTCACACCACTTTCACACCACTGTCACACCACTGTCACACCACTGTCACACCACTGTCACACCACTGTCACACCACTGTCACACCACTGTCACACCACTGTCACACCACTGTCACACCACTGTCGCACCACTGTCGCACCACTGTCACACCACTGTCACACCACTGTCACACCACTGTCACACCACTGTCACACCACTGTCACACCACTGTCGCACCACTGTCACACCACTGTCACACCACTGTCGCACCACTGTCGCACCACTGTCGCACCACTGTCACACCACTGTCACACCACTGTCACACCACTGTCACACCACTGTCGCACCACTGTCACACCACTGTCACACCACTGTCACACCACTGTCGCACCACTGTCACACCACTTTCACACCACTGGCACACCAATGTCACACCACTGTTACACCACTGTCGCACCACTGTCGCACCACTGTCACACCACTGTCACACCACTGTCGCACCTCTGTCACACCACTGTCACAGTCACACCACTGTCGCACCACTGTCACACCACTGTCACACCACTGTCGCACCACTGTCACACCACTGTCACACCACTGTCACACCACTGTCGCACCACTGTCACACCACTGTCACACCACTGTCACACCACTGTCACACCACTGTCGCACCACTGTCACACCACTGTCACACAACTGTCACACCACTGTCGCACCACTGTCACACAACTGTCACACCACTGTCACACCACTGTCACACCACTGTCACACCACTGTCACACCACTATCACACCACTGTCACACCACTATCACACCACTGTCACACCACTGTCACACCACTGTCGCACCACTGTCGCACCACTGTCACACCACTGTCACACCACTATCACACCACTGTCACACCACTGTCACACCACTGTCACACCACTATCACACCACTGCCACACCACTGTCACACCACTATCACACCACTGTCACACCACTGTCACACCACTGTCACACCACTGTCACACCACTATCACACCACTGTCACACCACTGTCACACCACTGATACACCACTGTCACACCACTGTCACACCACTGTCACACCACTGTCACACCACTATCACACCACTGTCACACCACTGTCACACCACTGTCACAGTCACACCACTGTCGCACCACTGTCACACCACTGTCACACCACTGTCGCACCACTGTCACACCACTGTCACACCACTGTCACACCACTGTCGCACCACTGTCACACCACTGTCACACCACTGTCACACCACTGTCACACCACTGTCACACCACTGTCACACCACTGTCACACCACTGTCACACCACTGTCGCACCACTGTCACACAACTGTCACACCACTGTCACACCACTGTCACACCACTGTCACACCACTGTCACACCACTATCACACCACTGTCACACCACTATCACACCACTGTCACACCACTGTCACACCACTGTCGCACCACTGTCGCACCACTGTCACACCACTGTCACACCACTATCACACCACTGTCACACCACTGTCACACCACTGTCACACCACTATCACACCACTGCCACACCACTGTCACACCACTATCACACCACTGTCACACCACTGTCACACCACTGTCACACCACTGTCACACCACTATCACACCACTGTCACACCACTGTCACACCACTGATACACCACTGTCACACCACTGTCACACCACTGTCACACCACTGTCACACCACTATCACACCACTGTCACACCACTGTCACACCACTGTCACACCACTATCACACCACTGTCACACCACTGTCACACCACTGTCACACCACTGTCACACTATCACACCACTGTCACACCACTGATACACCACTGTCACACCACTGTCACACCATTGATACACCACTGTCACACCACTGTCACACCACTGTCACACCACTGTCACACCACTGTCACACCACTGATACACCACTATCACACCACTGTGTACGATACACTGACAACATTCAACCACTGTGTACGATACACTGACAACATTCAACCACTGTGTACGATACACTGACAACATTCAACCACTGTGTACGATACACTGACAACATTCATCCACTGTGTACGATACACTGACAACATTCAACCACTGTGTACGATACACTGACAACATTCAACCACTGTGTACGATACACTGACAACATTCGTCCACTGTATACGATACACTGACAACATTCAACCACTGTGTACGATACACTGACAACATTCTTCTATTGTGACCTCGGTACGATATACTGACAACCTTCATCCACTGTGTACGATATACTGACAACCTTCATCCACTGTGTACGATACACTGACAACCTTCATCCACTGTGTACGATACACTGACAACATTCATCCACTGTGTACGATACACTGACAACATTCAACCACTGTGTACGATACACTGACAACATTCAACCACTGTGTACGATACACTGACAACATTCAACCACTGTGTACGATACACTGACAACATTCAACCACTGTGTACGATACACTGACAACATTCAACCACTGTGTACGATACACTGACAACATTCAACCACTGTGTACGATACACTGACAACATTCAACCACTGTGTACGATACACTGACAACGTTCAACCACTGTGTACGATACACTGACAACATTCAACCACTGTGTACGATACACTGACAACATTCAACCACTGTGTACGATACACTGACAACATTCATCCACCGTGACCTGAAAATCGTGAACTAACAAATACGTCCGGAAACCAGGAGACCAAGACAGCAAATCTTCCTGCAAGAAGAAGTTCAGAGTGACCACTGTTGCAGGTCTTACACACGAGGTACACTGTTGCAGGTCTTACACACGAGGTACACTGTTGCAGGTCTTACACACGAGGTACACTGTTGCAGGTCTTACACACGAGGTACACTGTTGCAGGTCTTACACTCGAGGTACACTGTTGCAGGTCTTACACACGAGGTACACTGTTGCAGGTCTTACACACGAGGTACACTGTTGCAGGTCTTACACTCGAGGTACACTCTTTCAGGTCTTACACTCGAGGTACACTGTTGCAGGTCTTACACACGAGGTACACTGTTGCAGGTCTTACACTCGAGGTACACTGTTGCAGGTCTTACACACGAGGTACACTGTTGCAGGTCTTACACACGAGGTACACTGTTGCAGGTCTTACACACGAGGTACACTGTTGCAGGTCTTACACACGAGGTACACTGTTTCAGGTCTTACACTCGAGGTACACTGTTGCAGGTCTTACACACGAGGTACACTGTTGCAGGTCTTACACTCGAGGTACACTGTTGCAGGTCTTACACACGAGGTACACTGTTGCAGGTCTTACACTCGAGGTACACTGTTGCAGGTCTTACACACGAGGTACACTGTTGCAGGTCTTACACACGAGGTACACTGTTGCAGGTCTTACACACGAGGTACACTGTTGCAGGTCTTACACACGAGGTACACTGTTGCAGGTCTTACACACGAGGTACACTGTTGCAGGTCTTACACACGAGGTACACTGTTGCAGGTCTTACACTACACTGTTGCAGGTCTTACACACGAGGTACACTGTTGCAGGTCTTACACACGAGGTACACCGTTGCAGGTCTTACACTCGAGGTACACTGTTGCAGGTCTTACACACGAGGTACACTGTTGCAGGTCTTACACTCGAGGTACACTGTTGCAGGTCTTACACACGAGGTACACTGTTGCAGGTCTTACACACGAGGTACACTGTTGCAGGCCTTACACACGAGGTACACTGTTGCAGGTCTTACACACGAGGTACACTGTTGCAGGTCTTACACTCGATGTACACTGTTACAGGTCTTACGCACGAGGTACACTGTTGCAGGTCTTACACTCGAGGTACACTGTTGCAGGTCTTACACACGAGGTACGAGGTACACTGTTGCAGGTCTCACACTCGAGGTACACTGTTGCAGGTCTTACACACGAGGTACACTGTTGCAGGTCTTACACACGAGGTACACTGTTGCAGGTCTTACACACGAGGTACACTGTTGCAGGTCTTACACACGAGGTACACTGTTGCAGGTCTTACACACGAGGTACACTGTTGCAGGTCTTACACACGAGGTACACTGTTGCAGGTCTTACACACGAGGTACACTGTTGCAGGTCTTACACACGAGGTACACTGTTGCAGGTCTTACACACGAGGTACACTGTTGCAGGTCTTACACACGAGGTACACTGTTGCAGGTCTTACACACGAGGTACACTGTTGCAGGTCTTACACACGAGGTACACTGTTGCAGGTCTTACACACGAGGTACACTGTTGCAGGTCTTACACTCGAGGTACACTGTTGCAGGTCTTACACTGTTGCGAGGTACACTGTTGCAGGTCTTACACACGAGGTACGTTGCAGGTCTTACACTCGAGGTACACTGTTACAGGTCTTTCACACGAGGTACACTGTTGCAGGTCTTACACACGAGGTACACTGTTGCAGGTACACTACACAGTTGCAGGTCTTACAATCGAGGTACACTGTTGCAGGTCTTACACACGAGGTACACTGTTGCAGGTCTTACACTCGAGGTACACTGTTGCAGGTCTTACACACGAGGTACACTGTTGCAGGTCTTACACACGAGGTACACTGTTGCAGGTCTTACACACGAGGTACACTGTTGCAGGTCTTACACTCGAGGTACACTGTTGCAGGTCTTACACACGAGGTACACTGTTGCAGGTCTTACACACGAGGTACACTGTTGCAGGTCTTACACACGAGGTACACTGTTGCAGGTCTTACACACGAGGTACACTGTTGCAGGTCTTACACTCGAGGTACACTGTTGCAGGTCTTACACTCGAGGTACACTGTTGCAGGTCTTACACACGAGGTACACTGTTGCAGGTCTTACACACGAGGTACACTGTTGCAGGTCTTACACTCGAGGTACACTGTTGCAGGTCTTACACACGAGGTACACTGTTGCAGGTCTTACACTCGAGGTACACTGTTGCAGGTCTTACACTCGAGGTACACTGTTGCAGGTCTTACACTCGAGGTACACTGTTGCAGGTCTTACACACGAGGTACACTGTTGCAGGTCTTACACACGAGGTACACTGTTGCAGGTCTTACACACGAGGTACACTGTTGCAGGTCTTACACACGAGGTACACTGTTGCAGGTCTTACACACGAGGTACACTGTTGCAGGTCTTACACACGAGGTACACTGTTGCAGGTCTTACACACGAGGTACACTGTTGCAGGTCTTACACACGAGGTACACTGTTGCAGGTCTTACACTCGAGGTACACTGTTGCAGGTCTTACACACGAGGTACACTGTTGCAGGTCTTACACACGAGGTACACTGTTGCAGGTCTTACACACGAGGTACACTGTTGCAGGTCTTACACACGAGGTACACTGTTGCAGGTCTTACACACGAGGTACACTGTTGCAGGTCTGCACACTGAGGTACACTGTTGCAGGTCTTACACACGAGGTACACTGTTGCAGGTGTCTTACACACGAGGTACACCGTTGCAGGTCTTACACTCGAGGTACACTGTTGCAGGTCTTACACTCGAGGTACACTGTTGCAGGTCTTACACACGAGGTACACTGTTGCAGGTCTTACACACGAGGTACACTTTTGCAGGTCTTACACACGATGTACAATGTTGCACTTACACACGAGGTACACTGTTGCAGGTCTTACACACGAGGTACACTGTTGCAGGTCTTACACACGAGGTACACTGTTGCAGGTCTTACACACGAGGTACACTGTTGCAGGTCTTACACACGAGGTACACTGTTGCAGGTCTTACACTCGAGGTACACTGTTGCAGGTCTTACACACGAGGTACACTGTTGCAGGTCTTACACACGAGGTACACTGTTGCAGGTCTTACACACGAGGTACACTGTTGCAGGTCTTACACACGAGGTACACTGTTGCAGGTCTTACACACGAGGTACACTGTTGCAGGTCTTACACTCGAGGTACACTGTTGCAGGTCTTACACACGAGGTACACTGTTGCAGGTCTTACACTCGAGGTACACTGTTGCAGGTCTTACACTCGAGGTACACTGTTGCAGGTCTTACACTCGAGGTACACTGTTGCAGGTCTTACACACGAGGTACACTGTTGCAGGTCTTACACTCGAGGTACACTGTTGCAGGTCTTACACACGAGGTACACTGTTGCAGGTCTTACACACGAGGTACACTGTTGCAGGTCTTACACACGAGGTACACTGTTGCAGGTCTTACACTCGAGGTACACTGTTGCAGGTCTTACACACGAGGTACACTGTTGCAGGTCTTACACTCGAGGTACACTGTTGCAGGTCTTACACACGAGGTACACTGTTGCAGGTCTTACACACGAGGTACACTGTTGCAGGTCTTACACTCGAGGTACACTGTTGCAGGTCTTACACTCGAGGTACACTGTTGCAGGTCTTACACACGAGGTACACTGTTGCAGGTCTTACACACGAGGTACACTGTTGCAGGTCTTACACACGAGGTACACTGTTGCAGGTCTTACACACGAGGTACACTGTTGCAGGTCTTACACACGAGGTACACTGTTGCAGGTCTTACACACGAGGTACACTGTTGCAGGTCTTACACACGAGGTACACTGTTGCAGGTCTTACACACGAGGTACACTGTTGCAGGTCTTACACACGAGGTACACTGTTGCAGGTCTTACACACGAGGTACACTGTTGCAGGTCTTACACACGAGGTACACTGTTGCAGGTCTTACACACGAGGTACACTGTTGCAGGTCTTACACACGAGGTACACTGTTGCAGGTCTTACACACGAGGTACACTGTTGCAGGTCTTACACACGAGGTACACTGTTGCAGGTCTTACACACGAGGTACACTGTTGCAGGTCTTACACACGAGGTACACTGTTGCAGGTCTTACACACGAGGTACACTGTTGCAGGTCTTACACTCGAGGTACACTGTTGCAGGTCTTACACACGAGGTACACTGTTGCAGGTCTTACACACGAGGTACACTGTTGCAGGTCTTACACACGAGGTACACTGTTGCAGGTCTTACACACGAGGTACACTGTTGCAGGTCTTACACACGAGGTACACTGTTGCAGGTCTTACACTCGAGGTACACTGTTGCAGGTCTTACACTCGAGGTACACTGTTGCAGGTCTTACACACGAGGTACACTGTTGCAGGTCTTACACACGAGGTACACTGTTGCAGGTCTTACACTCGAGGTACACTGTTGCAGGTCTTACACACGAGGTACACTGTTGCAGGTCTTACACACGAGGTACACTGTTGCAGGTCTTACACACGAGGTACACTGTTGCAGGTCTTACACACGAGGTACACTGTTGCAGGTCTTACACACGAGGTACACTGTTGCAGGTCTTACACTCGAGGTACACTGTTGCAGGTCTTACACTCGAGGTACACTGTTGCAGGTCTTACACACGAGGTACACTGTTGCAGGTCTTACACTCGAGGTACACTGTTGCAGGTCTTACACACGAGGTACACTGTTGCAGGTCTTACACACGAGGTACACTGTTGCAGGTCTTACACACGAGGTACACTGTTGCAGGTCTTACACACACTGTTGCAGGTCTTACACACGAGGTACACTGTTGCAGGTCTTACACACGAGGTACACTGTTGCAGGTCTTACACACGAGGTACACTGTCTTACACTCGAGGTACACTGCAGTTGCAGGTCTTACACACGAGGTACACTGTTGCAGGTCGTACACACGAGGTACACTGTTGCAGGTCTTACACACGAGGTACACTATTGCAGGTCTTACACACGAGGTACACTGTTGCAGGTCTTACACTACACTGTTGCAGGTCTTACACACGAGGTACACTGTTGCAGGTCTTACACACGAGGTACGAGGTACACTGTTGCAGGTCTTACACACGAGGTACACTGTTGCAGGTCTTACACACGAGGTACACTGTTGCAGGTCTTACACACGAGGTACGAGGTACACTGTCTTATACTCGAGGTACACTGTTGCAGGTTTTACACACGAGGTACACTGTTGCAGGTCTTACACTCGAGGTACACTGTTGCAGGTCTTACACTCGAGGTACACTTTTGCAGGTCTTACACACGAGGTACACTGTTGCAGACACACGAGTACACTGTTGCAGGTCTTACACTCGAGGTACACTGTTGCAGGTCTTACACTCGAGGTACACTGTTGCAGGTCTTACACTCGAGGTACACTGTTGCAGGTCTTACACACGAGGTACACTATTGCAGGTCTTACACTCGAGGTACACTGTTGCAGGTCTTACACACGAGGTACACTGTTGCAGGTCTTACACACGAGGTACACTGTTGCAGGTCTTACACTCGAGGTACACTGTTGCAGGTCCTACACACGAGGTACACTGTTGCAGGTCTTACACTCGAAGTACACTGTTGCAGGTCTTACACTCGAAGTACACTGTTGCAGGTCATACACTCGAGGTACACATCGAGCGGAAAATTGATCCAGCGAACGCTAGTCTGACACGGTATATGTCAGGCTTATCTTTGAGTATGCAGCGCCAGTATGGAACCCACATCTGGTTTAGCGTGTAAAGATGCTGGGAAAAGTGGGAAGGTTTATAACGTAACTAGTCCTAAAGCTGAGGGGTATAAGCTATGACAGAAGGACCAGAGGTGATATGATCACGACGTGCAAAATACTTAGTGCGTAGGGAGTGTAGTTGAGAGGCAGGTCACGGGTACACAAGGTCACAGCAATGTCACAGAGATGTTAGGAAATAGTTTTTAAGGCAAGAAGTGGTAGATGCACAATCCATACATAGCTTTAAGAATAAGTATGATAGTGGTTCACTCAGCCAAGAGAATCTACTAGCGGCCAACAGAGGAGGGGGGCCAGGAGCTGAGACTCAACCCCTGCAACCACAATTAGGAGAGTTCAATTAAGTTAGGTGAGTACGTTACACATTGTTCCATCGTAACCTAGCTACGATACACAAACATTGTTCCATCGCAACGTAGCTACGATACACAAACATTGTTCCATCGCAACGTAGCTACGATACACAAACATTCTTCCATCGTAACCTAGCTACGATACACAAACACTGTACCATCGTAACTTAGCTACGATACACAAACACTGTACCATCGTAACCTAGCTACGATACACAAACACTGTACCATCGTAACCTAGCTACGATACACAAACACTGTTCCATCGTAACCTAGCTACGATACACAAACACTGTACCATCGTAACCTAGCTACGATACACAAACACTGTACCATCGTAACCTAGCTACGATACACACTGTTCCATCGTAACCTAGCTACGATACACAAACACTGTACCATCGTAACCTAGCTACGATACACAAACACTGTACCATCGTAACCTAGCTACGATACACAAACACTGTACCATCGTAACCTAGCTACGATACACAAACACTGTACCATCGTAACCTAGCTACGATACACAAACATTCTTCCATCGTAACCTAGCTACGATACACAAACACTGTACCATCGTAACTTAGCTACGATACACAAACACTGTACCATCGTAACCTAGCTACCATACACAAACACTGTTCCATCGTAACCTAGCTACGATACACAAACACTGTACCATCGTAACCTAGCTACGATACACAAACACTGTACCATCGTAACCTAGCTACGATACACAAACACTGTACCATCGTAACCTAGCTACGATACACAAACACTGTCCAATCGTAACCTAGCTACGATACACAAACACTGTTTCATCGTAACCTAGCTACGATACACAAACACTGTTCCATCGTAACCTAGCTACGATACACAAACACTGTTCCATCGTAACCTAGCTACGATACACAAACACTGTTCCATCGTAACCTAGCTACGATACACAAACACTGTACAATCGTAACCTAGCTACGATACACAAACACTGTTCCATCGTAACCTAGCTACGATACACAAACACTGTACCATCGTAACCTAGCTACGATGCACAAACACTGTTCCATCGTAACCTAGCTACGATACACAAACACTGTACAATCGTAACCTAGCTACGATACACAAACACTGTTCCATCGTAACCTAGCTACGATACACAAACACTGTTCCATCGTAACCTAGCTACGATACACATACACTGTTCCATCGTAACCTAGCTACGATACACAAACACTGTTCCATCGTAACCTAGCTACGATACACAAACACTGTACCATCGTAACCTAGCTACGATACACAAACACTATTCCATCGTAACCTAGCTACGATACACAAACACTGTACCATCGTAACCTAGCTACGATACACAAACACTGTACCATCGTAACCTAGCTACCATACACAAACACTGTTCCATCGTAACCTAGCTACGATACACAAACACTGTTCTATCGTAACCTAGCTACGATACACAAAGACTGTACCATCGTAACCTAGCTACGATACACAAACACTGTACCATCGTAACCTAGCTACGATACACAAACACTGTACCATCGTAACCTAGCTACGATACACAAACACTGTTCCATCGTAACCTAGCTACGATACACAAACACTGTACCATCGTAACCTAGCTACGATACACAAACACTGTTCCATCGTAACCTAGCTACGATACACAAACACTGTACCATCGTAACCTAGCTACGATACACAAACACTGTACCATCGTAACCTAGCTACGATACACAAACACTGTTCCATCGTAACCTAGCTACGATACACAAACACTGTTCCATCGTAACCTAGCTACGATACACAAACACTGTACCATCGTAACCTAGCTACGATACACAAACACTGTACCATCGTAACCTAGCTACGATACACAAACACTGTACCATCGTAACCTAGCTACGATACACAAACACTGTTCCATCGTAACCTAGCTACGATACACAAACACTGTACCATCGTAACCTAGCTACGATACACAAACACTGTTCCATCGTAACCTAGCTACGATACACAAACACTGTACCATCGTAACCTAGCTACGATACACAAACACTGTAACATCGTAACCTAGCTACGATACACAAACACTGTACCATCGTAACCTAGCTACGATACACAAACACTGTACCATCGTAACCTAGCTACGATACACAAATACTGTACCATCGTAACCTAGCTACGATACACAAACACTGTTCCATCGTAACCTAGCTACGATACACAAACACTGTACCATCGTAACCTAGCTACGATACACAAACACTGTTCCATCGTAACCTAGCTACGATACACAAACACTGTACCATCGTAACCTAGCTACGATACACAAACACTGTTCCATCGTAACCTAGCTACGATACACAAACACTGTACCATCGTAACCTAGCTACGATACACAAACACTGTAACATCGTAACCTAGCTACGATACACAAACACTGTACCATCGTAACCTAGCTACGATACACAAACACTGTACCATCGTAACCTAGCTACGATACACAAACACTGTAACATCGTAACCTAGCTACGATACACAAACACTGTACCATCGTAACCTAGCTACGATACACAAACACTGTACCATCGTAACCTAGCTACGATACACAAATACTGTACCATCGTAACCTAGCTACGATACACAAACACTGTACCATCGTAACCTAGCTACGATACACTGACAACATTGTTTCAGTCACAACTCAGCAATTCCACCTATAAATCCTCATTGACCGCCTCAACACAATGGGATACCAATGTAAACAAAACACTTCGTCTGACTTCCGGGTTATCCTAGGCACCTGTTTTTATAGGATCTTATACCTGGGTAAATTAGTCCACCTGCAGAATGACACACTACCCGGGCTGTGGCTCCTACTTTGGTTTACATGCGACCAGCGGTAACAGCCTGGTTGGTCAGTCCCTGATCCACCACCAGGCCTGGACCCATTATGTACCTCTGTAATGTTGAGGTACGGTCCCTGGACCCATTATGTACCTCTGTAATGTTGAGGTACAGTCCCTGGGCCCATTATGTACCTCTGTAATGTTGAGGTACAGTCTCTGGACCCATTATGTACCTCTGTAATGTTGAGGTACAGTCTCTGGACCCATTATGTACCTCTGTAATGTTGAGGTACAGTCCCTGGACCCATTATGTACCTCTGTAATGTTGAGGTACAGTCCCTGGACCCATTATATACCTCTGTAATGTTGAGGTACAGTCTCTGGACCCATTATGTATCTGTAATGTTGAGGTACAGTCCCTGGACCCATTATGTGCCTCTAATGTTGAGGTACAGTCCCTGGACCCATTATGTGCCTCTAATGTTGAGGTACAGTCCCTGGATCCATTATGTATTTCTGTAATGTTGAGGTACAGTCCTTGGACCCATTATGTGCCTCTAATGTTGAGGTACAGTCCCAGGACCCATTATGTGCCTCTAATGTTGAGGTACAGTCCCTGGATCCATTATGTATTTCTGTAATGTTGAGGTACAGTCCTTGGACCCATTATGTGCCTCTAATGTTGAGGTACAGTCCCTGGACCCATTATGTGCCTCTAATGTTGAGGTACAGTTCCTGGACCCATTATGTACCTCTGTAATGTTGAGGTACAGTCTCTGGACCTATTATGTACCTCCGTAATATTGAGGTACAGTCCCTGGACCCATTATGTGCCTCTAATGTTGAGGTACAGTCCCTGGACCCATTATGTATCTGTAATGTTGAGGTACAGTCTCTGGACCCATTATGTATCTGTAATGTTGAGGTACAGTCCCTGGACCCATTATGTGCCTCTAATGTTGAGGTACAGTCCCTGGACCCATTATGTTCCTCTGTAATGTTGAGGTACAGTCCCTGGACCCATTATGTACCTCTGTAATGTTGAGGTACACTCCCTGGACCCATTATGTATCTCTGTAATGTTGAGATACAGTTCCTGGACCCATTATGTACCTCTGTAATGTTGAGGTACAGTCCCTGGATCCATTATGAATCTGTAATGTTGAGGTACAGTCCCTGGATCCATTATGAATCTGTAATCTCTTTGACTACCGCCCACAAGATGGGTATGGGTGTGCACATCTAATTGTGGTTGCAGGGGTCGAGTCATAGCTCCTGGCCCCTGCATGTGTAAAGTTAAACTCCGCACAGTCACCCAACTATGATTTCAACTAGCAAGGAGTGAGGCATAAGAACATACGGAACACTGCAGAAGGCCTACTGGCCCATGCTAGGCAGGTCCAAGTCACCTACTGGCCCAAGCATATCGGAACCAAATTAGATCCACTTTATCCTCAACATTCCATGGAAAGGCGCTAAACCTGTCGGGGTCATACAGTGCCAGGGAGAATGGAACTAAAGCACAACTCTAATTTCTCAGAAATGCCTTTACCAGCATCAAGGAATCTCTTTGGAGGGAGATAAGATGCAGTATAATGCATCCTTTATTGACTCCGTTTCGCCCATACAGTGGGCTTTATTCTGTGACTTAAAGCTCACTGTGTGGGCGAAATGTAGCCATCAAAGGCTCACGTACTGCATTTGTTTTTATTCCAACCTTGACAGGATTATTGCCATCAAGCGAAGCAAAGACTCGTTGGAAAACGTTTCGCCCTGTAAAAGTATAGAGATACATGAAAAAAGGTATGCAACTAAAACGGCCTTGACAGAGCTCTACAGGGAGCGAAACGTTGGCCCAGTAGCAACTTCTGCAACGTTACTTTCCCTTCAGCCTCCATAAATGTGGTCCAGGTGTCTTGACTACACCACTTGTCTTGAAGACCCCTCAAGGGAGGTTCCTGGTGAGGGGCTCTTGATCTAGGGAACTAAATCTGTGCTCCAGTTCCCTGAATTGAGCCTAAATACCTTCCACCCCTCCACGGGTTTAGCGCTCCCCATGATTATAATAGCCTTGAAGTAACTCATACTGTTACGACCAATATTTTCTCAGGTTTAAAGGACATCTTGAGTTGATTAAGAGAGACAAAGGTTACCCTTAGTATTTAGTCGCTGACGACTTTTGCAGTGTTGGTGTCTTATTGATCGTGGACTCAGCTGATTGTTGCCAAGGCAACTGCAACGCCTCACCCTATTGGTCCATTTAACGGCTGGAGGGAAGGGGGTGAGGGGTAGTTAAGGGGAAGAGGGTGAGGGGGAAATGGTAGGTGGGTGAGGGAGAAAGAACGGGGAGGGGTGGTGGGACAGGAGGGGGTGAAGACCCAATTCAGAGGTAAACAAACATTCCTTGATATGCCAACACAAATAGTTTTTTAACGCAGAGACACGTCGATATTCTTTTGTTTTGAGAGAGAGAGAGAGAGAGAGAGAGAGAGAGAGAGAGAGAGAGAGAGAGAGAGAGAGAGAGAGAGAGAGAGAGAGAGAATACAGAGACAGAGATAGAACAAGAGACAGCATCCCTAAGTAACAATTTACCTTCATCAAACGCACGTTAAAACACGTCACGAACTTGTCCTGACAAGAGTAATATCGTAATACACACAGACAACACCAAAACACACTTTAAACAATAAAACTAAACTAGGTACGTACACTGAACATTACCTTCCTCAATACTGCCTCACCCACACATACATTCCAGAATACTTCCCCTCAAACATGAATTAGAGTAACCTAGTATTAAGTTTACTTAGGTACAGGCACACATAAGTACACTTACACAGATTTAAGTGATTACAATTATCAAGCATAGTAATATATGTAAATTACCCAGAATAACCCACGAAGGTCTGTGTACGTCAGTGATTTTAGACTTGGTCACTATAATAGCTAGTTAATTGTGTACCTCGTCTTCATGCTGTGTATGGTAGCACAAGAACATACGGATACACAAAAGGCCTAGGAACTAGGAACTTAACATGTTAATCTAACATCACATAGGATAACCTGGACACTAGCATTACAGCGGGAATACACTTGTATATCAAGAATATTGGGTTTAAAAACCCATACCACGGGCGGGGATAAAACCCGCGATCAAAGTCTCAAAACTCCAGACCGTCGCGTTAAGCCACTAGAGTGACTAGACGGTCTGGAGTTTTGAGACTCTGATCGCGGGTTCTAATCCCACCAGTGGTATGGTTTGTTTGCAATCGTGTCATTACGATTTCGTGAGTCATTTGTTTTAGAACTCTATATATTCACCCTTACATACACACTACTGTATATGTAATGGTTGTGAGGAACTTAGTTACCAGCAGAAGTACTGTATTTGCTGTATGGCGGGGTAAGCCAGTGGAAGGTATACAAGTACATGTGTTAGGTAAGACACATATGCAACAGTTAGGTATCTTTATTTCGAAACGTTTCGCCTACACAGTAGGCTTCTTCAGTCGAGTACAGAAAAGTTGATAGAAGCAGAAGATACTTGAAGACGATGTAATCAGTCCATCACCCTTAAAGTTTTGAGGTGGTCAGTCCCTCAGTCTGGAGAAGAGCATTGTTCCGTTGTCTGAAACAATATGAAGTTGAAGTGACAGGATGGAGCCTTTATATAGTGCCAGGAGGTGAGACGTAGGTTGCTTTGGGAGGGCAGGTCCCTCTCAAACCCAGCCGTTCTCACTAGTAGAGGTCGAAGTTGATGGTCTGTACCAAGATACCCTTGTGTTGCAGTGTCTGACAGAATGAACATTCTGAGAGGGACCTGCCCTCCCAAAGCTACGTCTCACCTCCTGGCACTATATAAAGGCTCCATCCTGTCACTTCAACTTCATATTGTTTCAGACAACGGAACAATGCTCTTCTCCAGACTG
Source organism: Cherax quadricarinatus (assembly GCF_038502225.1). Taxonomy (NCBI): domain Eukaryota; kingdom Metazoa; phylum Arthropoda; class Malacostraca; order Decapoda; family Parastacidae; genus Cherax; species Cherax quadricarinatus. The sequence goes on from NC_091391.1 coordinate 6,298,676, forward strand.
AGGGACTGACCACCTCAAAACTTTAAGGGTGATGGACTGATTACATCGTCTTCAAGTATCTTCTGCTTCTATCAACTTTTCTGTACTCGACTGAAGAAGCCTACTGTGTAGGCGAAACGTTTCGAAATAAAGATACCTAACTGTTGCATATGTGTCTTACCTAACAATCTGTCGGTATTTTATACCATTTTAATGTTCATACAAGTACATGCACAGGGTATACAAGTACATGTACAAGGTATACAAGTACATGTACAAGGTATACAAGTACATGTACAAGGTATACAAGTACATGCACAGAGTATACAAGTACATGTACAAGGTATACAAGTACATGTACAAGGTATACAAGTACATGTACAAGGTATACAAGTACATGTACAAGGTATACAAGCACATGCACAAGGTATACAAGTACATGTACAAGGTATAAAAGTACATGTACAAGGTATACAAGTACATGTACAAGGTATACAAGTACATGCACAGGGTATACAAGTACATGTACAAGTACACTGATCACCTGCGGTCCTACCTGCCTAAGCTCTTGGGAGTTAGCGTGGGCTGTTACCAAGCACCATGGCTTGTTGTAGTGTTTTAGAATCTCAGGTTCAAGTGTTGAAGAAGGAGATTCTACTTCTTTAGTAGGAAAATGGGAGGCTGAAGCTTCATATAGATGAGTTTGGGAGTGAGTGTGAGAAGGATTTAGCTGGTAAGGAGGAAATGGTCACCAGCAGTGAGAGTGGCAGCCGCTTTAAGTGGCAAGTGGTTCACAGTTCAGGAAGAAGGAAGATGAGAGTTAATAGAGAAGATGTGAAGGTAGGAAATCGATTCTCTGTTCTCCAAGACGAGTATACTTCAGTGGTTAGTGAGGTTGAAGGTACCACTGATTCCCCTGCTAATCAAGGTAAGAATATTTTAATAGTAGGAGATTCTCAGGTAAGATATGTGGACCGTGCATTTTGTAACAGAGACAGAAAGGTCAGACAGAGAGTGTGTCTTCCTGGAGCTGGTGTTGGTGACATAGTCAGCAGGTTGGATAATATTATGGCAGGTAATGGGAACAAGCCCATTATCTGTCTTAGTGCTGGGGGTAATGACATTGGGAAGGGCAGGAGAGAGGAGCTACTGGATAAGTACAGGTCAGCCATAGAAGTAGTTAGGTCTAAGGGAGGGATCCCAGTCATATGTAGCATCTTGCCTAGAAAGGAAGTGGGCAATGAATGGATGTCTAGGGCAATTGGTATAAGTTGCTGGCTAGACAGGTACTGCAAGGAACTTGCAATCCCCTTCATTGATAACTGGGACCTATTCTTTGGCAAACGTGATATGTATGCAAGGGATGGGGTTCATCTCTCTGGGGATGGAGTGGTTTGCATTAGCCAATTCAATTGAGAGGGTAATTGATGACTTGTCTAGGAATTTAAAATGACAGATTGTAGAGGTATGGGAGTTTGTGGGAAACAATCAGGCTGCAGCATTAGGGTTAAAAACAGCAGTTATTACCGGGATACCTCAGGGATATGTTTAAAAGACAATATTCAAAATAAAGTTGCTAGTAATAGCAAATTAATTGATCAACAAACAAAGAGGGATAGTAGAGGGCAACGAGTGACTAGCTCCCTTAAAGTTTTCTATATAAATAGTAGGAGTCTAAGAAATAAGATAGATGAGCTAAGATTACTTGCAAGTGTAGGTAACATAGATATTATTGGTATAACAGAGACCTGGTTCAACCTGAAATATAGAGAAATGCCTTCTGAATGCAACATACAAGGTTATAAACTATTCCACACTGATAGGGTCAACAGGAAGGGTGGTGGAGTGGCGATGTATGTCAGAAAAAATTTAAATTGCTGTCTTAGATATGATATAAGATTAGAAACATCGAACACAGAATCTGTTTGGCTACAGTTTCTCGAGGAACGTGACAAATTAATTTTGGGTGTGATTTATAGGCCCCCAAACCTTGATAGAGAGTGCAGTAAGCTGTTATGGGACGAAATTCATAAGGCATCTAGATATGAAAATGTTGTGATAATGGGAGATTTTAACTTTAGACAAATTGATTGGAACAATATGACAGGAAATCTTGAGTCTAGTGACTTTCTTGATACGGTTCAGGATTGCTTTTTAGAACAGGTTGTGAAAGAACCAACTAGAGGAAACAATCTGCCTGACTTGGTTCTTGCCAACAAAGATTCACTAATTAATAATCTTGAGGTTAATGATGAGCTTGGGGAAAGTGATCACAAATCACTTAGTTTCAATATATCATGGAATTACCCAGATAACTGCAATCAAATCTCTGTCCCAGATTTTCGCTTGGCCGACTTCATGGGACTGAAAAATTACCTGGGTGGGCTAAATTGGGATGTCTTGACTATGGGTCAGGTAGGTGATCTTGGTTGCCAATATGACGTTTTTCAGAACATTGTTCTAGCTGCCCAGACAACTTTTGTTCCGAGTAGGGAAATTAGATCTAACAAAAATGATCCTAAATGGATGAACAATAGATTAAAACATCTCATTGGTCAAAAGAGAGGCATATATAGGCGTATCAAAAGAGGGGATGGGCAGTTAAGAAATCAATATATTCAGTTAGAGAGAGAACTAAAGAAAGGAATAAGAAAAGCAAAAAGGGATTATGAAGCTAATGTCGCAAGGGATTCAAAGACTAACCCAAAAGGATTCTTTCAGGTATACAGAAGTAAGATTAGGGACAAGATTGACCCACTGAAGAGTAACTCTGGTCAGATCACTGAGAGTGATAAGAATATGTGTGAAATTCTAAATACCTACTTCCTCTCAGTTTTCACCCAGGAAAATACTAGCGATATTCCTGAAATAATAGATTATGTAGAACAGGATGATAATAAACTATATACGATTGCGGTAACTAGTGACATGGTCATCAGACAAATAGAGAAACTAAAACCTAACAAATCCCCAGGCCCTGATGAACTGTTTGCAAGGATGTTAAAGGAATGTAAAGAGGAACTTAGCATACCTTTGGCTAATCTTTTTAACATATCACTACAAACTGGCATAGTGCCTGATAAGTGGAAAATGGCAAATGTAATCCCTATTTACAAGGCAGGTGACAGGTCCTTGGCTTCGAACTATAGACCAATAAGCCTTACCTCCATAGTGGGAAAATTTATGGAATCAATAATTGCCGAAGCAATTCATAGCCATCTTGAGAGGCAAAGATTGATTAATGATTCTCAACACGGTTTTACAAAGGGGCGTTCCTGTCTTACGAATTTACTAACTTTTTTCACTAAGGTGTTTGAGGAGGTAGATCATGGTAATGAATATGATATTGTGTATATGGACTTCGGTAAGGCTTTCGATAGAGTTCCACACCAGAGGCTATTGAGGAAACTTAAGGCACACGGAATAGGAGAAATTTTTTCCTGGGTAGAGGCATGGCTGACAAATAGGCAGCAGAGAGTTTGCATAAATGGGGAGAAAGAATGTGGGCACGTCGCAAGCGGTGTTCCTCAGGGGTCAGTGTTGGGCCCGTTGTTGTTCACAATTTACATAAACGACATAGATGAGGAAATAAATAGCGACATAAGCAAATTTGCTGATGACACCAAAATAGGCCGTCCAATTCATTCTAATGAGGACACTAGAGCACTCCAAGATGATTTGAAGACTGATGCAATGGTCGGAGAAGTGGGAGATGCAGTTTAATATTGACAAATGCAAAGTTCTAAATGTTGGACAGGAAAATAACCATGCCACATATAAACTAAATAATGTAGATCTTAATACTACTGCTTGCGAAAAGGATTTAGGAGTTCTGGTTAGCAGTAATCTAAAACCAAGACAATAGTGCATTAGTGTTCGCAATAAAGCTAACAGAATTCTTGGCTTCATATCTAGAAATATAAATAATAGAAGTCCTCAGGTTGTTCTTCAACTCTATATATCCTTGGTTAGGCCTCATTTAGACTATGCTGCTCGGTTCTGGTCACTGTATTGCAGAATGGATATAAATGCTCTGGAAAATGTACAGAGGAGGATGACAAAGATGATCCCGTGTATCAGAAATCTTCCCTATGAGGACAGACTGAGGGCCCTGAATCTGCACTCTCTCGAAAGGCGTAGAATTAGGGCGAATATGATCGAGGTGTATAAATGGAAAACAGGAATAAATAAAGGGGATGCTGAAAATTTCCAGCCAAGACAGGACTCGCAGCAATGGTTTCAAGTTGGAAAAATTCAGATTCAGGAAGGATATAGGAAAGTACTGGTTTGGTAATAGAGTTGTGGATGAGTGGAACAAACTCCCCAGTACAGTTATTGAGGCTAAAACGTTGTGTAGTTTTAAAAATAGGTTAGATAAATACATGAGTGGGTGTGGGTGGGTGTGAGTTGGACCTGACTAGCTTGTGCTGCTGGGTCTGGTGCCGTGCTCCTTCCTTGAGTTGAGGTGACCAGACTGGGTGGGTCATTGGGCTAATCCGGGGGGGGGGTCATTGGGTCCATCCGGGGGGGGGGACATGGACCTGCTCCGCATGGGTCAGTAGGCCTGTTGCAGTGTTCCTTCTTTCTTATGTTCTTATGTACAAGGTATACCAGTACATGTACAAGGTATACCAGTACATGTACAAGGTATACCAGTACATGTACAAGGTATACAAGTACATGTACAAGGTATACAAGTACATGTACAAGGTATACAAGTACATGTACAAGGTATACAAGTACATGTACAAGGTATACAAGTACATGTACAAGGTATACCAGTACATGTACAAGGTATACAGATCATAGCTGACACCAATGACATACTACTATATAGAAAGTCCCTTGTTATGCTGAGCATTTCCTGCAAATTAGGTTAATATTGTCCCAGGATGCGACCCACAGCAGTCAACTAACACCCAGGTACCTATTTTAATGCTAGGTGAACATGGACAGCAGGTGTCTTAAGGAAACACGTCCTAATGTTTCCACCCGTACCGGGGATCGAACCACGGACCTCAGTGTGTGTGCTGAGTGCGCTACCAACCCAGCTACGGGACACCTAATATTTAACCATTAATGACTTCCGTACGGTATTAAACCTAACGACCACTGACATTTAATGACCCTCGTATGATCATTAGGTTTTAAAGATAGACTCACTCACCCAATTACTCGCTTAAGAAAATAAGATAACCGTAATCTCGTCGTACGGCTTTAATCTTAAGAAAACGTGGATTGAAAGTTACTGTCTTGTTTATTTGCATATATGAGGTAACGTGTGTTATCTACTATTGTACTTGTACGCCTGGGATCAGTTTCTGTACACGCGTGTGTGGGGTGTTGATCTACAGCTTCCGGGACGCATTTCTGTACATGCTGCGCGCGCATTTACTCACCTATTTGAGGTTCCAGGGGTCGATTCACAGTTCCTGGTTGCCGTTTTTTCGTTGGTTGCTACTAGGTCATTCTCCCTGCTCCATGAGCTCCATCATACCTCTTCTTAAAGCTATGTATGGATCCTGCCTCCACTACATCACTTCACAGACTATTCCACTTCCTGACAACTCTGTGACTGAAGAAATACTTCCTAACATCCCTGTGATTCATCTGTGTCTTCAACTTCCAACTGTGTGTGTACTCACCTAATTGTGGTTGCAGGGGTCGATACTCAGCTCCTGGCCCCGCCTCTCCACTAGTCGCTACAAGATCCTCTCTCTCCCTGCTCCATGAGCTTTATCATACCTCGTCTTAAAGCTATGTATGGTGCCTGCCTCCAAATTCTATCATCATGTTTTAATTCGTGTTATATATAAAACTTAATCAATAGATTATCCAATCTTAAAACTTGTTACATATACATGTATAGTTTAAATACCGATCAATACAGGATTTCCTAGATTAATCTTACGATCTGTTACCCGCACGACTGTACCGTTGAAGACTGCCAGGTTACCTGGAGGTTACCTGGAGGTTATTCCGGGGATCAACGCCCCCGCGGCCCGGTCCATGACCAGGCCTCCCGATGGATCAGGGCCTGATCAACTAGGCTGTTACTGCTGGCCGCACGCAGTCCGACGTACGAGCCACAGCCCGGCTGATCCGGCACTGACTTTAGGTATCTGTCCAGCTCTCTCTTGAAGGCAGCCAGGGGTTTATTGGTAATTCCCCTAATGCTTGATGGGAGGCTGTTGAACAGTTTTGGGCCCCGGACACTTATGGTGTTTTCTCTTAGTACGTGAGGCCAGAGACTCGAGCCTCAACCCTGTGCAGAATGGCCCACACGGGTTTACCACTGTCATTATCATAACGTCTCCAAGGACTGCTATCAGGAAGATCATCAAAGGAAAGGTATTACACTGAGTTATAACAATCCCAGACTGCTGACTTCCACAGATAAGCATTATAATCAAGGGGGAAGCGCTAAACCTGTAGGATTATACAGCGCCTGTGGGTGGGGGGAGGGATGTGGAAGGTACGCAGGCTTAATTCAGGGAACCAGAACACAGATCCAATTCCCTAGATCAACAGCCCCTCACCAGTGTCAAGGAACCTCCCTTGATAAAGCCACTGGCTGGCGATACATGTAGATGAACGGTTCAGAGAACCGACATGTTGATAAATTAGACACATGTGCAACTCTTGGAAATCTTTATTGAGGAAACGTTGACGAAACGTTTCCTCAATAAAGATTCCCAGATGTTGTACAAGTGTCTAATTCTTTATTTATACGGTAAGCTTGCGCAGGGATCCTTATGTTATTCTAGTATTTTTGTCTGACAGTAACACCGTGGAATCTTAGTACACAGGATTACACTGGATTTATTCCTGTTTAAGGTATACAGTGGCTCGGTTGGTAGCGCACTCAGCTCACAATGAGATCCGCGATTCGATCCCCGGTACGGGTGGGTACATTTGGACGTGTTTCCTTAAGGCACCTGGTGTCCCTGTTCATCTAGCAGTAAGTAGGTACCTAGGTGTCAGCCTACTGGTGTGGGTCGCATCCTGGGGACAAAATTAATCTAACTTCTCCGAAATGTTCTGCATAACAAGAGGCTTACTATATAGTATGTCAATGATCTGAGCTATGGTCTGTATAAGTTGTGTCGTGTACTGGTAGAAACAAAGATTATCATCGACAAACGAACTCAGGATTCGTGTCGAGCAAGTAGATTATTTATGTTGGCAACGTCTGGGTCTTATAATCATGTTTGTATCCCATTCGTATTATATTCATGGGCAAGCATTAAACCCACAAGGGTCATAAATCGCCTCGGGAATGGGAAGTAACCAGACTTCATGCGAGGAAGGGAAGGGTGGCTCCAATTTAGAACAAGAATCTTAGAGACCTACTTTAGTTCCCCCTTGCTTGCTCTCTCTCTCTCTCTCTCTCTCTCTCTCTCTCTCTCTCTCTCTCTTTCTCTCTCTCTCTCTCTCTCTCTCTCACACCAATAAGTAACATACACAAGGTACTCACGTCTGGCAGCGCGGGACAATGTAGTTCCTTAAAGCGTTGGTCGCCCCACGCACGCTGTAAGACACGTATTCAATTCTATACCCAGATCTTACTCAATTTATAACAACAGATTCCACTTAAATCCAGATAACTTTTGCCTATCTGCAGATTATCAATTATTTTTTTATTATTCAGTGTTTAAATAACTCTGCATTCTAAAGCTCATTAGTGCTTATAATCAGAATCTATTCTAAGTCGAGATGTATTCTCTTTAAGACATGTGTACAACGTTTCGCCCACACAGTAGGCTTCTTCAGTCGTGTTGTTAGGTAAGACACATATGCAACAGTTAGGTATCTTTATTAAAGATAAAGATACCTAACTGTTGCATATGTGTCTTACCTAACAACCTGTCGGTATTTTATACCATTTTAATGTTCATTCTTCAGTCGTGTACAAAAAAAAAGCAGAAGCAATAGAGATATAAAGATGATGTCCTCAGTCCATCAACCTTGAAGATGTAGGTTGGAGGTGGTCAGTCCCTCAGCCTGGAGGAGTGTTGCTCCATTGTCTGGAACACTGTTCCAGACTATGGAACAATAAATAACATAAGAGGCACAATACCGTGACTGGAACAATCTCGAGTGCTTCTGTTACTTTTCTGTACTCGACTGACGAAGCCTACTGTGTAGTCGAAACGTTTCGGAGTACAGATACCTGTCGCACACATGTCTTACCAACAGCTCAGTATTGTGTACCACTATATTGTGTCTATTAACGAGTAAAACATCTACAACAGTTGGGTAACTCAATTGTTGAAACGTTTCGCCTTCACAGTAGGTTCCAGTCAAACACAGAGGCAGCAAATTTTCAAGTTTCTACTGGCTCGACAAAGATCCTTGAGAGTGAAACGTAGCCACACTTGAGACTGAAAGAGCCTATCCACAGGCGAAACGTCTCATAAGAATTTACGGCAATATCTTCTCAAAAATAATATTTAAAGGGGTGGGGGTAAGCCAGCAGAAGGCCTCTGTCAGATGACCAGAAGCTACTATCACTAAGACCCTCGTCAGGAAAACCTTGTCCTGTGTCGATTATCTGACCTTCAGTCTTCCAGGCTGAGGGACTGACTGGTTGGATTCCAGGACGACCTGTCTTCGTACTCCTAGCGATTCCAGTCACACACAAACTAGTAAGTAAACACCAGGTCATATTTATTTATTAAAAAACGTGTCCGACCGAAACGATGTCCTAGTGTCTGCTTACAGTCCTAAACCAATTTTTCGGTATTTATTACCAAGTTTTATACCAGTAAACAGTGGCACCGACCAGCCGTGACGGCTGGACAACATTTCGCTCCTGGAGAGCGAAACGTTGCCTCAATAAAATGTCACATTAATTCCACAAGTGCCCTTTAATCTAACCCTTGCCCTCATTCGAAAATAATGAGGATTTGGGAGCCAATTTCAGTACATATTGCTTTGAAATTGTGAGAATCTTATTAAAACGCCCCTTTACCAGGCCTGGTAAAGGGTAATTACCCCTTTACCAGGAGTGGAAAAGGGTAATTACCCCTCTCCAGGCCTGGTAAAGGGTAATTACCCCTTTACCAGGAGTGGAAAAGGGTAATTACCCCTCTCCAGGCCTGGTAAAGGGTTTAACAGAGGGGGTTGATTAAAGCAAACTCGTACCTCAAACCTAATTAAGGTTTAGACCTGCTTAAACAATGATCCTGAGAGGGCAGAGTCATCAAGGTGTATCCTTAATTAGCACCAAAAGGGGTTACCTGGTCCTCACAGTATCGAAAAATGTCTGGACGATCTGGAAGGATCAACAAAATGGTGGTAGAAGTGTGTATTACTCATTACACCAAAAGAAATGTATAGGCGAGGGAGACAGAGAGCTAGAGAGAGAGAGCGTGTGCAAGAGAGCAAGACAGTGAGTGTGTGTGTGTACTCACTTATTTGTGGCTGCAGGGGTCGATACATAGCTCCTAGCTATGTATATATATATATATATATATATATATATATATATATATATATATATATATATATATATATATATATATATATATATATATATATATATATATATATATATAAACTAGAAAAAGAATTCGAGTGACTACATCTAATTCTAAATTCACACGCTATAGATGAGACAGGATTAAGTAATAATATGCAAATTATATCAAGATTAGTTTATTATCCAAAGAATTATGTTTATAAGAGGTTGAATAGAAAATACTAAGCGTATTACTGCTTCCAGTCAAGACTACAGATCTTGTCCCAGTGATGGAAACGAGAGAAACGTAGCATAACACGATCATTACCGACAACATTTCGCCCACCACACAGCTGACTGTTGTAGTATATAATACGGTCGGGTTTATAAGACACGTGTGCACAGTTAAGCGTTTTTATTCCGAAACGTTTCGCCTACATAGCAGGCATCTTCAGTCGAGTATAGAAAAGTTTAGAAGAAGCAGTAGAAATGTGAAGACGTCATCAGTCTCTCACCCTTGAAGACGTGGTTTTGAGAGGGTCAGTCCCTCAGCCTCCAGGCTGAGGGACTCACCACACATATATACATATACACATAATTATACATGTACATACACACACACACACTACAAATACACATATACATACGTATACACACATATACATATATGCATACAAATAAACAAATATATATATACATATACATACAAATACATATATACATACACATAAACACAAACATGATATACATACCAACATACGAAAATATACCAACATACACCTAACAACATACACATACTAACATACAAAAATATACATAAGTATGGTGACACATGAAGCATCAATGACGCTACAACACAACATACACCAACATAACAACATACACCAATATACCAACATACACCAACATAACAACATACACCAATATACCAACATACACCAACATAACAACATACACCAACATAACAACATACACCAACATAACAACATACACCAACATAACAACATACACCAATATACCAACATACACCAACATAACAACATACACCAACATAACAACATACACCAACATACCAACATACACCAACATAACAACATACACCAACATAACAACATACACCAACATAACAACATACACCAACATACACCAACATACCAACATACACCAACATAACAACATACACCAACATAACAACATACACCAACATAACAACATACACCAATATACCAACATACACCAACATAACAACATACACCAACATAACAACATACACCAACATACCAACATACACCAAAATAATAACATACAACATACACCAACATACCAACATACACCAACATACCAACATACACCAACATAACATACAACATACACCAACATAACATACAACATACAGCAACATAACATACACCAACATACCAACATACACCAACATAACAACATACACCAACATAACAACATACACCAACATAACAACATACACCAACATAACGTACAAAAACACACCAACATACACCAACATACATTACACCAACATACACCAACATACCAACATACACCAAAATAACAACATACACCAACATACATAACATATACAAACATACCAACATAATCCAACATACACCAGCATACACCAACATACCAACATACACTAACATACCAACATACATCAACATACCAACATACACCAACATACCAACATACACCAACATACCAACATACACTAACATGCCAACATACCAACATACACCAACATACACAACACACACCAACATACCAACATACACAACATACACCAACATACACAACATACCAACATACACAACATATACAACATACACAACATACACCAACATAACAACATACATAACATACACAACATACACAACATATACAACATACACAACATACACCAACATACACAACATACATAACATACATAACATACACAACATAACATAAACCAACATAACATACACAACATACACCAACATAACATACACCAACATAACATACACAACATACACCAACATAACATACACCAACATACACAACATAACATACACAACATACACCAACATAACATACACAACATACACCAACATAACATACACAACATAACATACACCAACATAACATACACAACATACACCAACATAACATACACAACATAACATACACCAACATAACATACACAACATACACCAACATAACATACACCAACATAACATACACAACATACAACACAACATACACAACATACACCAACATACACAACATAACATACACCAACATACACAACATAACATACACCAACATACACAACATAACATACACCAACATACACAACATACACAAACATAACAACATACACCAACATACACAACATACACAACATACACCAACATACACAACAAACACCAACATACACAACATACACCAACATAAACAACATACACCAACATACACAACATACACCAACATACCAACATACACAACATACACAACATACACAACATACGCCAACATACACCTTAACATCCCGTGACCGACGTAGGTACCCACAACACAATTGTCACCTAACATACACCAACATACACAACATACACCAACATACACAACATACACCAACATACCAACATACACCAACATACCAACATACACAACATACACCAACATACCAACATACACCAACATACCAACATACACCAACATACCAACATACCAACATACATCAACATACACCAACATACACCAACATACCAACATACATCAACATACACCAACATACCGACATACACAACATACACCAACATACACAACATAACAACATACACAACATACACCAACATGCCAACATACACCAACATACCAACATACACAACATACACAACATACCAACATACACAACATACACCAACATACACATAACATACACAACAAACATCAACATACACAATATACACAACATACACAACATACACCAACATACCAACATACACCAACATACACAACATACACCAACATAACAACTTACACCAACATACACAACATACACAACATACCAACATACACAACATGCACCAACATACACATAACATACACAACAAACATCAACATACACAATATACACAACATACACAACATACACCAACATACCAACATACACCAACATAACAACATACACCAACATACGCAACATACACCAACATACCAACATACACAACATACACAACATACATAACATACGCAAACATACACCTTAACATCCCGTGACAGACGTAGGTACCCACAACACAACTGTCACCTAACATACACAACATACACCAACATACACAACATACACAACATACACCAACATACACAACATACACCAACATACACAACATACACAACATACACCAACATACACAACATACACCAACATACACAACATACACAACATACACCAACATACACAACATACACCAACATACCAACATACACCAACATACCAACATACACAACATACACCAACATACACCTTAACATCCCGTGACCGACGTAGGTACTCCACACAACACAACCGTCACCTAACATACAGCAACATACACAACATACACCAACATACACAACATACACAACATACACCAACATACACCAACATACCAACATACATCTTAACATCCCGTGACCGACGTAGGTACCCACCACAACACAACCGTCACCTAACATACACAACATACACAACATACACAACATACACAACATACACAACATACACCAACATACACAACATACACCAACATACCAACATACATCTTAACATCCCGTGGCCGACGTAGGTACCCACCACAACACAAGCGTCACCTAACATACAGCAACATACACAACATACACAACATACACCAACATACACAACATACACCAACATACACAACATACACAACATACACCAACATACCAACATACATCTTAACATCCCGTGACCGACGTAGGTACCCACCACAACACAACCGTCACCTAACATACACAACATACACCAACATACACAACATACACCAACATACACCAACATACACCTTAACATCCCGTGACCGACGTAGGTACCCACCACAACACAACCGTCACCTAACATACACAACATACACCAACATACACAACATACACCAACATACACCAACATACACCTTAACATCCCGTGACCGACGTAGGTACCCACCACAACACAACCGTCACCTAACATACAGCAACATACACAACATACACCAACATACACAACATACACCAACATACACAACATACACCAACATACCAACATACACCTTAACATCCCGTGACCGACGTAGGTACCCACCACAACACAACTGTCACCTAACAAGTAATTAGGTGCCCTTGCCCAGGTGTCCTGTGCACAGCTGATGTGTGAGAAGTGTGAACAAAGGCGTGTTAAGCTACGTACCTGACCACTACGTCTGTTAATGGGGTACAACATACCACTTTTTCCTTCTCCCATCCCCCATCAGTCTTCACCCATTTATCCCCCGGGTCTCTCCAGTCTTTGGAAAATATTGGCATTGTTAGGGTGCTGGTGTTGTGGGACACATGCGCGGCACAACCTCCCTCTCACACTGCTGGACGAACACTGAGTCGTCTGAGTCAGCTGATGCTTATAAACACTTCCCACCGCCCCCCCCCCCCGGGGCCTGCATCCCTTACTCCCAGCATCCCTAGCTCCCTCCCAGCATCCCTAGCTCCCTCCCAGCATCCCTAACTCCCAGCATCCCTAGCTCCCTCCCAGCATCCCTAACTCCCAGCATACCTAACTCCCAGCATCCCTAACTCCCAGCATCCCTAACTCCCAGCATCCCTAGCTCCCTCCCAGCATCCCTAACTCCCAGCATCCCTAGCTCCCTCCCAGCATCCATAATTCCCAGCATCCCTAACTCCCTCCCAGCATCCCTAACTCCCTCCCAGCATCCCTAACTCCCTTACAGCGTCCCTAACTCCCTCCCAGCATCCCTTACTCTCAGCGTCCCTAACTCCCTCCCAGCTTCCCTAACTCCCTCCCAGCATCCCTAACTCCCTCCCAGCATCCCTAACTCCTTTCCAGCGTCCCTAACTTCTTCCCAGCATCCCTAACTCCCAGCATGCCTAACTCCCAGCATCCCTAACTCCCTCCCAGCATCCCAAACTCCCTCCCAGCATCCCTAACTCCCAGCATCCCTAACTCCCAGCATCCCTAGCTTCCTCCCAGCATCCCTAACTCCCAGCATCCCTAGCTCCCTCCCAGCATCCCTAACTCCCTCCCAGCATCTCTAACTCCCTCCCAGCATCCCTAACTCCCTTACAGCGTCCCTAACTCCCTCCCAGCATCCCTAACTCCCAGCATCCCTAACTCCCTCCCAGCTTCCCTAACTCCCTCCCAGCATCCCTAACTCCCTTCCAGCATCCCTAACTCCTTTCCAGCGTCCCTAACTTCTTCCCAGCATCCCTAACTCCCAGCATGCCTAACTCCCAGCATCCCTAACTCCCTCCCAGCATCCCTAACTCCCTCCCAGCATCCCTAACTCCCTCCCAGCATCCCTAACTCCCAGCATCCCTAACTCCCTCCCAGCATCCCTAGCTCCCTCCCAGCATCCCTAACTCCCAGCATCCTTAACTCCCCCAACATCCTTAACTCCCAGCATCCTTAACTCCCTCCAAGCATCCCTAACTCCCTCCCAGCATCCTTAACTCCCAGCATTCTTAACTTCCTCCCAGCATCCTTAACTCCCAGCATCCTTAATTAACTCCCAACATTCTTAACTCCTAGCATCCCTAACTCCTAGCATCCCTAACTCCCAGCATCCCTAACTCCTAATATCTTTAACTCCCTCCCAGCATTCTCAACTCCCTCCCAGCATCCTTAGCTCCCTTCCAGCATCCTTAACTCCCTTCCAGCATCGTTAACTCCAAGCATCCCTAACTACCTCCCAGCATCCCTAACTCCCTCACTGCATCCCTAACTCACTCCTAGAATCTCTAACTCCCTCCTGGCATCCCTAACTCCCACCTAGCATCCCCAACTCCCTCCTAGCATCCCTAACTCCCTCCTAGCATCCCTAACTCCTAGCATCCTTAACTCCCTCCCAGCATCCCTAGCTCCCATTCAGCATCCCTAACTCCCTCCCAGCACCCTTAACTGCATCCCAGCATCCCTTAACTCCCAGCATCCCTAACTCCCAACATCCCTAACTCCCAGCATCCTTAACTCCCTTAAAGCATCCCTAACTCTCAGTATGCCTAACCCCCAGCATCCCTAAATCCCTGCATCCTCAGCATCCAAAACTCCCTACATCTCTAACTCCCTACATCCCTAACTCTCTGCATCCTTAACTCCCTGCATCCCTAACTCCCAGCATCCCTAAGTCCCAGCATCCCTAACTTCCTGCATCCCTAACTCCCTACATCCCTAACTCCCAGCATCCCTAAGTCCCAGATCCCTAACTCCCTACATCCCTAACTCCCTACATCCCTAACTCCTTGCATCCCCAACTTCCTGCATCCATAACTCCCTACATCCCTAACCTCCTGCATCCCTAACTCCCTGCATCCCTAACTCCTGGCATCCATATATCCTTGCATCCCTAACTCCCTGCATCCATAACTCCCTAAATCCCTAACTCCTGGCATCCATATATCCTTGCATCCCTATCTCCCTACATCCCTAACTCCTTGCATCCCTAACTCCCTACATCCTTAACTCCCCACATCCCTAACTCCCTGCATCCCTAACTCCCTGCATCCCTAACTCCTGGCATCCATATATCCTTGCATCCCTAACTCCCTGCATCCCTAACTCCCTACATCCCTAACTCCCTACATCCCTAACTTCCTGCATCCCTAACTCCTTGCATCCCTAACTCTCAGCATCCCTAACTCCTTGTGTCCCTAACTCCCTACATCCCTAACTCCCTGCTTCCCTAACTCCTGGCATCCCTAACTCCCTACATCCCTAACTCCCTGCATCCCTAACTTCCTACATCCCTAACTCCTGGCATCCATATATCCTTGCATCCCTAACTCAGTACATCTCTAACTCCCTGCATCCCTAACTCCTTGCATCCCTAACTCCCTGCATCCATAACTCCCTACATCCCTAACTTCCTGCATCCTTAACTCCCAGCATCCCTAACTCCTTGCATCCCTAACTTCCTATATCCCTAACTCCCTGCATCTCTAACTCCGTGTATCCCTAACTCTTTGCATCCCTAACTTCCTGCATCCATAACTCCCTGCATCCCTAACTCCTTGCATCCCTAACTCCTTGCATCCCTACCTCCTTGCATCCCTAACTCCCAGCATCCCTAACTCCTTGTATCCCTAACTCTTTGCATCCCTAACTTCCTGCATCCATAACTCCCAGCATCCCTAACTCCCTGCATCCCTAACTCCCTGCATCGCTAACTCCCAGCATCCCTAACTCCCTGCATCCATAACTCCCTGCATCCCTGACTCCCAGGATCCATAACTCCCTGCATCCCTAACTCCCTGCATCCATAACTCCCTGCATCCCTAACTCCCAGCATCCCTAACTCCCTATATCCCTAACTCCCTGCATCTCTATCTCCGTGCATCCCTAACTCCCTGCATCCATAACTCCCTGCATCTCTAACTTCCTGCATCCCTAACTATTTGCATCCCTAACTCCCAGCATCCCTAACTCCCTGCATCCATAACTCCCTGCATCTCTGACTCCCAGGATCCATAACTCCCTGCATCCCTAACTCCCTGCATCCATAACTCCCTGCATCCCTAACTCCCAGCATCCCTAACTCCCTATATCCCTAACTCCCTGCATCTCTATCTCCGTGCATCCCTAACTTCCTGCATCCATAACTCTCTGCATCCATAACTGCCAGCATCCCTAACTCCCTGCATCCCTAACTCCCTGCATCCCTAACTCCCTACATCCCTAACTTCCTGCATCCCTAACTCCAAGAATGCCTAACTCCTTGCATTCCTAACTCCCTGCATTACTAACTCCCAGCATCCCTAACTCCCTGCATCCATAGCTCCCTGCATCCCTAACTCCCAGCATCCCTAACTCCTTGCATCCCTGACTCCCAGCATCCCTAACTCCCTGCATCCCTAACTCCCTACATTCCTAACTCCCTGCATCCCTAACTCCTTGCATCCCTAATTCCCTACATCCCTAACTCCCTGCATCTCTAACTCCCTTCATCCCTAACTCCTTGCATCTGCACTAGAGGTATGCACAAGGCTTATTCCTCTAAGGAAAAGGAGGAGAAGATGTAAACTAGAAAGAGAAAGACGCTCCTTATACAGTAGGGCCCCGCTTTACGGCGTTCCGCTAATACGGTCATTTCAAATTATGACCAAAATTCGCTATACGGCTCCCCCCACCTGACTTTCTAATACGGTCACCGTGCCCCACCCGGTTTGTTTACATTCTGTGTGAGATCTGTAAGCACTAAATCTCTCCATTATGTCTGGAAACTCCAAAATTTTAAGTGTTTTTAAAAGTTATTTCATATTTTATATATACTCTGATAATTATACTTATGTATACCTGTACTTAAATAAACTTACATACTGTGCTGGCATGCAGGTACACATTAAAATCAGTAAGAGTGTTTTATGTCTCCAGACGTCATATTAGTAATGATAATAATAATCACGGAGTCTCATTTAAATGTCGTATATTACGTTAATATACACACTTTCATTAATCCATCTTTGATATTTTTTCAAAATTATATAATAAACACGATGCATAACATATAAAGATGATAAATACACCCCACAGTAGAATAAATAAACATAAATGAGATGTGGTAGCAGACGACTGGTGGCTAGAGCTCCCGCTTCACACACGGAGGTCCTGGGTTCGATTCCCGGCGGGTGGAAACATTTCGACACGTTTCCTTACACCTGTTGTCCTGTTCACCTAGCAGCAAATAGGTACCTGGGTGTTAGTCGACTGGTGTGGGTGGCATCCTGGGGGACAAGATTAAGGACCCCAATGGAAATAAGTTAGACAGTCCTCGATGATGCACTGACTTTCTTGGGTCATCCTGGGTGGCTAACCCTCCGGGGTTAAAAATCCGAACGAAATCTTATCTTATCTTATCTTATCTTATAATCATCATCACTGAGTCTCATTAAATGTGGTATTTTTATTTTTTTATTATCACACTGGCCGATTCCCACCAAGCCAGGGTGGCCCGAAAAATAAAAACTTTCACCATTATTCACTCCATCACTGTCTTGCCAGAAGGGCGCTTTACACTACAGTTTTTAAACTGCAACATTAACACCCCTCCTTCAGAGTGCAGGCACTGTACTTCCCATCTCCAGGACTCATGTCCGGCCTGCCGGTTTCCCTGAATCCCTTCATAAATGTTACTTTGCTCACACTCCAACAGCACGTCAAGTATTAAAAACCATTTGTCTCCATTCACTACTATCAAACACGCTCACGCATGCCTGCTGGAAGTCCAAGACCCTCGCACACAAAACCTCCTTTACCCCCTCCCTCCAGCCTTTCCTAGGCCGACCCCTACCCCGCCTTCCTTCCACTACAGACTGATACACTCTTGAAGTCATTCTGTTTCGCTCCATTCTCTCTACATGTCCGAACCACCTCAACAACCCTTCCTCAGCCCTCTGGACAACAGTTTTGGTAATCCCGCACCTCCTCCTAACTTCCAAACTATGAATTCTCTGCATTATATTCACACCATACATTGCCCTCAGACATGACATCTCCACTGCCTCCAGCCTTCTCCTCGCTGCAACATTCATCACCCATGCTTCACACCCATATAAGAGCATTGGTAAAACTATACTCTCATACATTCCCCTCTTTGCCTCCAAGGACAAAGTTCTTTGTCTCCACAGACTCCTAAGTGCACCACTCACCCTTTTCCCCTCATCAATTCTATGATTCACCTCATCTTTCATAGACCCATCTGCTGACACGTCCACTCCCAAATATCTGAATACGTTCACCTCCTCCATACTCTCTCCCTCCAATCTGATATCCAATCTTTCATCACCTAATCTTTTTGTTATCCTCATAACCTTACTCTTTCCTGTATTCACCTTTAATTTTCTTCTTTTGCACACCCTACCAAATTCATCCACCAATCTCTGCAACTTCTCTTCAGAATCTCCCAAGAGCACAGTGTCATCAGCAAAGAGCAACTGTGACAACTCCCAAGACCCTCGCATTTACTTCTCTTACAACCCCATCTATAAATATATTAAACAACCACGGTGACATCACACATCCTTGTCTGGGAAATAATTTCCCTCTTTCCTACATACTCTAACTTGAGCCTCACTATCCTCGTAAAAACTCTTCACTGCTTTCAGTAACCTACCTCCTACACCATACACTTGCAACATCTGCCACATTGCCCCCCTATCCACCCTGTCATACGCCTTTTCCAAATCCATAAATGCCACAAAGACCTCTTTAGCCTTATCTAAATACTGTTCACTTATATGTTTCACTGTAAACACCTGGTCCACACACCCCTTACCTTTCCTAAAGCCTCCTTGTTCATCTGCTATCCTATTCTCCGTCTTACTCTTAATTCTTTCAATGTGGTATATTACGTTAATATACACATTTTCATTAATCCATCCATGATATTTTATCAAAATTATATAATAAACACGATACATCACTGTAGTGATACTGCTCCTGTGGGGAGCAGCAGCAGGATAATACTGCACCACCTCTCGGGGCCCTTAACAACAACAACAGTTTGGTGTGTGTCATGGGCGCCAACACATGGTGTGTGATTCTCTTCTCTTCTACTATCCCTATATTAGTGATGCAGATTACATGGTGAGTTTAAATATGTGGCCTGTAGTTATAACTTTTCTCTTGACATATGCAAGACATCACCATCCCTGTAGAAGCCGTTATTAGATGTACTAGTCATTATATTTTGTTGTTGCAGAAGTACTATGAAGATTCTATGTTCAATAAAGCCTAGAGATAAGACCTGTGTTTCTATCACAACAATTTATTGAACATAGAATCCTGGGCTACCTGGTGGTGATCCTGCGCTAGACTACATCACAACATGGAGCGTTTACTGAAACCTGAGAGGCTAGACTGTGACCCCAGCTTATCAACGGCTGCTCAGGAATGGAAGCACTGGTTTAAGACTTTCGAATACTTCTTGGGAGCCCTTCCTAAAGAAGATCTAGATAAACTAAGTCTGCTCATCAATTTTGTGTCACCTAAGATATATGAGGCTATTTCTGAGTGTAATACCTACGAAGATGTTATCAAAACCCTCAAGTCTCAGTATATTAAACCTACAAATAAAATCTTTGCACGCTATCGCCTTGCAACTCGCCGCCAGCAGATTGATGAATCCTTAGAGGAATACCTTCAAGCACTGAAAATTTTAGGTAAGGACTGTCACTTCCAAGCAGTGACAGCTGCTCAGTATTGTGAAGAGTCCATCAGGGATACTTTTATCAGTGGCCTGCAATCACCAATAATAAGGCAGCGTTTATTGGAGAATAAAACTCTCGACTTAGCCGCTGCCTTTGACCAGGCAAGAGCTCTAGATTCAGCCCAGAAGAATTCTGAAGTATACAGTACCACTCAGCCTTCTCGAGTGGTAAGTGTTGCAATTCCTGACCAAGACTCTTGCAATGAAGTTACTGTGGAACCTGCCTCAGTGACAGCAGCAGCAGGTACGGTGTGTTTCTTTTGTGGTTTTTCAAGACGTCCACGTCCAAAGTGTCCTGCTCGTGAAGCAATGTGCCGTAAATGCCACAAGAAAGGTCACTTTGCTAAAGTATGTCGTGCTAATGCATCAACAAGAGCTAGTGCCTCCACACATTCCAGTGATCATGCGACACTAGCAACAGTGACTTCTGCGGCTACTCCAAATTCACTGTCAAAGGCAGTTGTGAAAGTATTCATCAAAGGAACAGAAGTAGATGGTCTTATTGATAGTGGCAGCTCAGAGAGTTTCATCAATCTTGACTTAGTTAAACGCCACTCCTTGACTGTACATCACTCATCAGGTACCGTTTCCATGGCATCAACATCTCTCTCTATTCAGACCTTAGGGTTTTGTAAGGTAAATCTCAGAGTTAATGGAAAGGATTATCAAGATGTACATTTAGCTATTCTGCCACAACTGTGCTCTGATGTTATCCTTGGTCAGGACTTTCAGAAGCTGCATGGTAGTGTCACCTTAACATATGGAGGTGAGCTGCCTCCTCTTGTTGTCTGTGGACTTAGCACTTTAAGGGTAGACCCACCAAAGCTGTTTGCAAATCTTACCGCGGATTGCCATCCTATATCAGCTAAGTCACGCCGCTATTCTTATGAGGATCGGATGTTCATTGAGAAAGAAACTCAGAGGCTGCTGAAGGAGGGTATTATAGAACCGAGTAATTCCCCTTGGCGTGCACAGGTTGTTGTTGTTAAAGATGGTTATAGGAAACGGAGACTGGCTATCGATTACTCTGAGACAATCAACAAATTTACACTTCTTGATGGGTACCCTCTACCTCGAATTGATGATACAGTGAACAAAATTGCTCAGTACTATGTGTTTAGCACAATTGATCTACAGAGTGCCTATCATCAAGTCCCTATAAGGAATGAAGATAAACCATACACAGCATTTCAGGCTAGTGATGGCCTGTATTTACCAGAGTCCCTTTTGGAGTCACCAATGGGGTAGCCTGCTTCCAACGAATTATGGATTCACTCATTCAGGAAGAGCAACTCATGGGAACTTACACGTATTTAGATAATGTTACCATTTGTGGCAAGACCCAGGAGGAACATGATGCAAACCTTGATAAGTTTTTGGAAGCCGCCAAGAAGAAAAATATCAGTTACAATGAGGTTAGTTAGTTTAATATGTTTATTATGCACCCCATACCCATCCTGTGGGTGGTAGTCAAAAGATTACAGAGGTACATAATTGGTCCAGGGACTGGACTCCAAAGTTTTGATAGCTGAGCAAGTTACAAAGGTAATGAACTAGATCTGGTCATAATCATGACCAAGTTACAAAGGTAATGAGCTCCAGGTAGAGCTGGTCACACTCATGAATAATTGCAAAGGTAATGAATCATAAACACATTAATCATGAGAATTTACAAAGGTAATGAGCTCCAGGTAGAGCTGGTCAAAATCATGACAAGTTTCAAAGGTAATGAATGATAAACACGTTATCACATGATTACAATCATAGACAAATTACAGAGTAATGAGCAGTTAACAAACATAGCAGGGAATTCATCCATTGCCCCAACAACAGATGTTGCTAGGTGCCTGTCTCTCCTCGGTAGACAGCCATTGCAAACAGCAGCAAGTTGCCCCGGGATCTGCTGCTTGCACGAGCACCATCGACCCTCCCCAAGAGGTCCAAGAAGCCAGTGACTCCGTTAGCAGCCCGATGGAGAGCTCCCCTAGGGACATGTCAGCGTCCTAGTGGACGCCAAGTTGATTGAAGATCCCAGGCCCTCGTGTGCACGGATGTTGAAGCTTGAGGAACTGAGTACACACTGCCTGTGGCACACCTGACAGCTGCCTCGCGGTCGAACTCCACGATGCTGTCCCTGTAGTGGAAGTTCCTGTGAGCCCGGCACTCCCTGCAGTGCCATCGCTGACATCATGGGTTAGGGGAGAAGTACCCTCTACAGATGAGGTGGCGCTGGGAGTTGGGTGGGTGAGTCGGGGGAGACGGGCAGGGGTGAGGCGTTATGAGAGGGTCACTCTTTATTACACACGCCCTCCCTCTCCCCCCCAGCGGAGAGGGGGGAGGCGCTGACTGGTCCTGACTCGACAACACCAAATCCTCTGAAACTGCACAACACTTCAACTATTTACGTTGAAACGATGCACTGGGATGTCCGTTCGCTGCTCTGGTATCTTCTCAAAGCATTCACACTGAGTTCTGTTAAGTAGGGACCTGGTCAGCCTCTTTGACCAGGAGCTATCCTTGAAAATCCCGCAGCTAGCCCGCTACACAACCTGCCGTGTCGGCCATGTTGAGCCCTCCCGTTACAATGAGGAAAGGTGCACTTTTTCAACTAAAAGGCTTAGTATCCTTGGTTATGTAGTGGAAGGAGGTTCAATATTCCCAGACCCTGAACGACTACGACCTCTACGGGAACTTCCAATGCCTCAAGACAAAAAGTCACTCCGAAGAACTCTTGGTCTCTTTGCTTATTACTCACAATGGATCTACAACTATTCAAGTAAAGTCCGCCCATTGAGTGCTACCACATTTCCTGTGACAAAGGAAGCAGAAGCCGCTTTCCATACTCTCAAACAGGACATTGAAAACTCAGTAGTTCAAGCCATTGATGAGTCCCTACCATTCGAAGTGGAAATGGATGCATCTGACATTGCCATTGCTGCAGTCTTATCTCAGGCAGGACGACCAGTAGCCTTCTTTTCGAGAACTTTTCAAGGATCAGAGAAATGTTACGCTGCTGTAGAAAAGGAAGCCCAGGCCATCATAGAAGCAGTTCGCCACTGGAGGCATTATTTAACTGGTAGACATTTCACCATAAGGACTGACCAACGGTCCGTGATGTATATGTTCGACAAGAAGCACAAAAGTAGGATAAAGAATGACAAGATATTACGCTGGAGGATGGAACTATCGTGTTATGACTTTATCTTATTTAATGACTTAAATGAATCAAACAGTTACTGTAATTACTACACTGCAGAACAATCAAAGGCACTTCTCAGTGCCAACAACAACATAACTATCTTTAACTACAATATCAGATCATTAAGCAAGCATTACGATGACCTCATAGCATTACTAAATTCCTTACATGCCAATATGTCCATCATTACACTAACTGAAACCTGGCTAAAGCCTGATAGTACAGATGTCTATGCCATTCCTGGTTACACAGCCATACACAACTGTAGGCCAGACCAACAAGGGGGTGGCACAGCCATATACTACTCAGACCAACTAGAATGTATCACTAATACTTGCACAAGGGATGAACATGGGGAATATATAATAGCTAAATTCAAATCCAAATACCTACAAAAACCTCTCACATTGATAAACATCTACAGAGTTCCACAGTCAAACATTAGCCAATTTAGTCAAAATCTAGGAAGTATGATAACTGATGCACGCATGAACAAAGATCACTTACTACTCTCAGGTGACTTCAATATAAATCTCCTGCAAGACCAGGACCCTCACGTTACTGAATTCACAAACACAATGAGTAACTGTATGTTACTACCAACAGTAACAAAACCTACAAGAGTTACAGAGACTAGTGTTTCCCTACTTGACCACATCTGGACCAACACCATATCCCCTTTAAAATCAGGCATAATTACAGATAATACCACAGACCACTACCCTACTTTCCTCATAACAACTCTTGGTAAACTACCCCAAGACACTACTAAAGTCACCTTCAGACTTTACAATGAGGCAGCCATTAATAACTTCGCAACAGCATTAGCAAACATTGATTGGCACACTGAGCTAGAAATCTATACAGATATTGACGAATGTATTAATAATTTTCTAAAAAAGACCCAATACCTCTATAACAAGCACTGCCCTAAAAAAACTAAACAGATGACAGCAAAGAGACTGAACAGTCCCTGGCTAACACCCAGCATTCTCAAATCCATAAATACAAAACACCAATATGAAAAACAGTACAGAATGGGTCACATAACCAGAGACCAAACAAAACGTTACTCGTCAATCCTAACCAGCCTGATAAGAAGGGCAAAAAAATTGTATTATGAGAACAGATTATCCAACTTACGAGGTGATATAAAAAAGACCTGGAAAACACTATCTGAAATTCTGGGAACAAAAAAGATATCACGAAATAGCGAAATAAAATTAGCAAAATCAGATGAACCCCAACTCCCACCAACAGAAACAGCAAACAGACTCAATGATTTCTTCTCCACTATAGGACAAAACCTTGCCCATAAAATCCCAAGCTCAGATACCCCACCAAATAACTACCTCACCGGCAACTACCCGAACACACTGTTCCTAGCTCCGACTAACCCATACGAAGTCTCCCTTATTATCAATGCACTGAAAAACAAGGCAGGAGATTTAAGTACCTTACCACCCTTTATATATAAAAAAGTGTCACAAGTGCTATCTCCAATCATTGCAACACTCTTTAACAAATCCATTGAATCCTCCACCTTCCCTACAGTACTCAAAATAGCAAGGGTCACCCCGATCCACAAAGGAGGAGACCAAACAGAGTTGAATAACTATAGGCCAATATCCAACTTACACCCTCTCTCAAAAATCTTTGAAAAACTAATTCATAAACGAATCTACTCCTACCTTATCTCCCAGAACATACTCAACCCCTGCCAATTTGGATTCAGGCCTAATAAAAATACTAATGATGCTATTATACACATGCTAGAACATATATACACTGCAATAGAGAAAAAAGAAGTCCCACTGGGGATCTTCATTGACTTACGTAAAGCTTTTGATACAGTTGACCATGACTTGCTCCACGTAAAATTGTCACACTATGGTATAAGAGGGCACTCCCTCAATTACCTCAAGTCATACCTCAGCAACAGAAGCCAATATGTGTACGCAAATGGGGCAAACTCTTCTGCGCAACCAATTACAGTTGGTGTCCCACAGGGAAGTGTCCTTGGCCCTCTTCTCTTTCTCCTATACATAAATGACCTTCCAAATGCTTCGCAATTACTCAAACCCACACTATTTGCAGATGACACTACATACGTCTTCTCTCACCCGAGCCCAGTCACACTAGCCAATACTGTAAATACCGAATTACAGAAAATATCTACCTGGATGAGGACTAACAAACTTACACTAAACATTGACAAAACCTACTTCATTCAGTTTGGTAACAGAGCTACAGATGTCCCTCTTAACATAATGATAAACGGATCACCTATCACAAAGCTAACAGAGGGAAAATTCTTAGGAATCCACCTTGATAATAGACTCAAATTTCATACACATATACAACAAATTTCTAAGAAAATTTCCAAGACTGTAGGCATACTATCGAAGATACGGTACTATGTTCCACAGTCAGCCCTCCTGGCCCTATATCACTCTCTTATTTACCCCTATCTCACCTATGGAATTTGTGCATGGGGCTCAACAACAGTTAACCATCTCAGACCACTAATTACCCAACAAAAGGCTGCAGTTAGAATGATAACAAATTCTCACTACAGGCAGCACACTCCACCAATATTCAATACACTAAACCTACTCACCATACAAAACATCCATACTTATTACTGCACCTATTACATACATAGAACACTTAACTCTGATATTAACCCTCCCCTCAAACATCTCCTTGCCAACCTCAACAGAACACATGACCATAACACAAGGCACAGATCACTCTTTGATGTTCCTCGTGTTCATCTCACACTATGCAAAAACTCAATGCACATAAAAGGCCCTAAAATCTGGAATTCATTACCTGTAAATATAAAAGAAACACTACCTGTTTATAAATTCAAGTCTCTACTCAAAGATCACTTACTCACCCAAAACCAAATAAATACTGAATAACTGAACCTTATAAATTGTATATCCTATATGTTACTCACAATTATATCACATAAATGTTAAACCTAGGACCCCAATCTAACTTTATTATTTTTTTAAATACACTACCTAACAGAATACCTTCATAATGTACAGCTGTCCTGTTGTAATACTCACTTGTGCTTTATAGTAATGCAAGCAACCATGACCTGTTACTCATTTGTGCTTTATAGTGTTTACAATATCACTGACTTCATCATTGCTTAGTTAATCTTAAGTTAATTTTAAGCCAGCCCGTAATGCTATGCATAGTATAAGTGGCTTTGGCATACTGCTCTTATCTGTATTTTTTTGTACCTCTGTATGTGTGCACAAATTTATAATAAATAAATAAATAAATAAATATTCTGTACCGACCGGGTCAAGAGAACATCTCACCTGATGCATTCTCTAGGTCCCACTGTGGAGCAGCATGTCATGATTTGCAATCACTCTCAGCGCTCCACAAGGCTTTGTGTCACCCAGGAGTTACACGCCTGTACCATTTTGTCAAATCAAAGAACATGCCCTACTCAGTGGAAGATGTGCGACAAGTGATCAGAGCATGCAGAGTATGTGCAGAGTGCAAGCCAAACTTTCATCAGCCAGAGAAGACTCATCTCATAAAATCCACCCAGCCTTTCGAGAGACTGAATATAGATTTCAAAGGACCTCTACCAAGCACAAATCAGAATAGGTATTTCCTTAACATAGTAGATGAATATTCAAGGTTTCCCTTTGTATTCCCCTGTGCAAATATGACTGCTTCAACTGTTATTAGTTGTCTTTCACAGTTGTTCTCTATTTTTGGTATGCCAGCTTATATCCATTCAGACAGGGGATCCTCGTTCATGAGTAACGAACTTCAGGAGTTTTTGTCTAGCAAAGGTATTGCCTGCAGCAGAACAACAAGCTACAACCCTCAAGGCAATGGTCAAGTGGAGCGGTTCAATGGTACTATATGGAAGGCAGTTACAATGACATTGAAGTCGCGCAATCTACCTGTTCAACACTGGCAAACTGTCCTACCTGATGCTCTTCACTCTATTAGATCATTGCTGTGCACAGCTACTAATGCAACCCCTCATGAAAGACTCCTCAACTATTCACGTCGTTCCTCTATGGGAGCCTCCGTGCCCACTTGGTTATGTCATCCTGGACCCGTTCTCCTGAAGAGTCACCGTAGGATGAACAAGACGGATCCTTTAGTGGAAGAGGTAGAGCTCCTGCAAGCTAATCCACATTACGCCCACATTCGCTACCAAAATGGTGAAGAGACTACAGTATCTACAAGACATTTAGCCCCAGTTGAAATCCCCATTAGTGTGGAATCTCAAGATACACCAATAGATGTGAAAGATGCTTCGTTTTCTCCTGGAAAGCCCCTTGAGACTACCCCTACGGAAATAGAGGATTCTGCTCCAGCAGTTAGTCAAACCCCGCTGGAAAATATTGAACCTGGTGAAGAGCCTCAAGGGCTACGAAGGTCGGGACGTGTACGTCGCCCACCTAACAGTTTGGGAGATTACTGTCTCTGATATTTTAGAAGGGGGAGATTGTAGTGATACTGGTCCTGTGGGGAGCAGCAGCAGGATAATACTGCACCACCTCTCGGGGCCCTTAACAACAACAACAGTTTGGTGTGTGTCATGGGCGCCAACACTTGGTGTGTGATTCTCTTCTCTTCTACTATCCCTATATTAGTGATGCAGATTACATGGTGAGTTTAAATATGTGGCCTGTAGTTATAACTTTTCTCTTGATATATGCAAGACATCACCATCCCTGTAGAAGCCGTTATTAGATGTACTAGTCATTATATTTTGTTGTTGCAGAAGTACTATGAAGATTCTATGTTCAATAAACCCCTCAAGGACGGTTCCTTGATGTTGGTGAGGGGCTCTTGATTTAGGGAATTGGATCTGTGCTCCAGTTCCCCAAATTAAGCCTGAATGTCTTCCACATCCCCCCCCCCCAGGCGCTGTATAATCCTCCGGGTTTAGCGCTTCCCCCTTGATTGTAATAATAATAATAATATGTTCAATAAAGCCTAGAGATAAGGCCTGTGTTTCTATCACAACAATCACATAAAAAGATGATAAATACACCCCACAGTAGAATAAATAAACATAAATATGAGATGTGGGAGCCAGATAACTTGTACAAGTGACGGCAAGAATAACATTTTCTCTAATCTAACATAAGAGAAAATGTGTTACTGGGGGTAACTGTAGAAAATTATTCCTTTCGTATGTATGTAAGTAAGTTTATTCAGGTATACACAAATACAGTTACATAGATTATCATACATAACAACATATGTGTAGAGAACCTAGGATAACCCAAAAAAGTCAGAGTGACTTATTACCATTGCCTTCACTCAGAGCATCATTTCTTCTCAAAATGATGTTAATAAGTAAGTAAGTAAGTAAGTTTATTCAGGTATACACAAATACAGTTACATAGAATTATCATACATAGCAGCATATGTGTAGAGAACCTAGGATAACCCAAAAATGGGAAGTGTTCTTCTTTATTTATTCTACCTTATCAATGTAGAGACAACCTGTACACAATGTAACTTGTACACAAACCAGACGTGTACACTTTGTTTGTTTACAAAACTTACCTTCTCCTGGTTTGTTTACATAACTGCGCCTGTCCCCCTCAATGAAGGTTCCTTGATGTTGGTGAGGGGCTCTTGATTTAGGGAATTGGATCTGTGCTCCAGTTCCCCGAATTAAGCCTGAATGCCTTCCACATCCCCCCCCCAGGCGCTGTATAATCCTCCGGGTTTAGCGCTTCCTCCTTGATTATAATAATAATAATCTGCGCCTGTCCCCTCTCATGCACTCATTCTTTCTCTCTCATTTATTCGTTTTATCTCATTTACTTACTCCTGACCCTACATTAAAACTACAAATATTTTAAGGTAAGTAATGAGTGAACTGTATATACATTTTATTGCTCTGGGATGCTTAAATATCATAGAATATATATGTGGGTGGGTTGGCCTGGTATGTTAGCCTGGCTGACTGTGGAAATTTATTTGGTCCCTAAAGTTCCACAGGACAGATACGACGTACAAAGGGGTCCCAGCATAGCCGTAATGGGACGGCTGAGCTGTGTGGCCCTTATAACTCACCCAAACAAAAAGCGTTCTCCCTGAACATAAACACATTTCTCTCCCCGGGTTGGCGATTGATGGTAGGCACTTATTTATTCATAGATTTACCCTTCAGGGAAGGAGTAGGTAGTTTTACTGTTAGTATATTAATATTAGGTTTACTAAGGCAACTGTAGATAATAATAATGTAGACCTAAGACCTTAACATAGGTAGTAATAGGCCGATAATGTAGGTAAACACTAGGATAAGTTAGCTAGGGAGAACTGGCAGCCCTAGTTTGAACAAAGAGATGAGGGTATGGAAGAGAGACCAGCTCGCTCTTCTTAAGACAGACACCAACTGGACAAGACGTGCCGTGATCAGCAGACGGCGCCCCCCACGTGTCTTCACATCTGAGACCTGGGGAAATCTGGTAGAGGCACCTCGATGTACCGTAGATGACCTCCGTCAGGCCCATACAGTAAGACAAGACCTCCACTTTTATCTCGTAGATTTCTGGCCAGTGTCTGGGGAGATTGTGAGTGAGTTGATCTGTGGGCCCGGTGTGCAACAGGCAGTGCATGCCCAGTAAGTACCAGTGTCTCAGAGCAGTCTGGAAGCTAGTGTCCGTGTCTGCATAGTTATACTAGGGGATACATACCCTCTTGGATATAGGAATTTCTGAGGTGCAGGCAGGACACTAATAACGATTGAATATTGCAGGAATTAAGGCTCCCGGTTGCACATGGTTTCTGAGGGGAAGTCCAGAGGGGCTAAGGCTAAGCTTAGGGAAGTTGAAGATCAGGATATATGCTGCAACACCAAGTAAGTTAGTCCTTTATACGTGCATGCAGCCGAGTTTCTTGCAACATCAATCATTTGTGAAAATCTGTCCTATAAGCCACTTGTGAGGCTGAGGTACCCACCTCAGAGCTCGGTGTCAACAGAGTTTGCCAGGGTAGGCGACTCACTTGGAGGCAGTCCTCACAAATTTTCACAAAAGTGGTCCTTCGAAAACCGTGATGTGGAATAGCTAGGTTAAGCTATCATAGCTAGGCCACAGTTAGGAACCAGTTTAACAGAGTTAGGTTAAGTTAGCACTCCTAGGCCCAAAGTTACACAAAGCTAGGCCAAGCTGAATATACACAGAAGTTGTTATTTGCAGTAATTTATAGGCAGGCCAGGTAATATAAGATAAGATAAGATTTCGTTCGGATTTTTAACCCCGGGGGGTTAGCCACCCAGGATAACCCAAGAAAGTCAGTGCGTCATCGAGGACTGTCTAACTTATTTCCATTGGGGTCCTTAATCTTGTCCCCCAGGATGCGACCCTCACCAGTCGACTAACACCCAGGTACCTATTTGCTGCTAGGTGAACAGGACAACAGGTGTAAGGAAACGTGTCGAAATGTTTCCACCCGCCGGGAATCGAACCCGGGCCCTCCGTGTGTGAAGCGGGAGCTTTAGCCACCAGGCCACCGGGCCACTAGGCTAGGCTAGAGAAGCTTGTGTTAGTTCCTAGCTCCGACTAACCCATACGAAGTCTCCCTTATTATCAACGCACTAAAAAACAAGGCAGGAGATTTAAATACCTTACCACCCTTTATATACAAAAAAGTGTCACAAGTGCTATCACCAATCATTGCAACACTCTTTAACAAATCCATTGAATCCTCCACCTTCCCTACAGTACTCAAAATAGCAAGGGTCACCCCGATCCACAAAGGAGGAGACCAAACAGAGTTGAATAACTATAGGCCAATATCCAACTTACACCCTCTCTCAAAAATCTTCGAAAAATTAATTCAGAAACGAATCTACTCCTACCTTATCTCCCAAAACATACTCAACCCCTGCCAATTTGGATTCAGGCCTAATAAAAATACTAATGATGCTATTATACACATGCTAGAACATATATACACTGCAATAGAGAAAAAAGAAGTCCCACTGGGGATCTTCATTGACTTAAGTAAAGCTTTTGATACAGTTGACCATGACTTGCTCCACGTAAAATTGTCACACTACGGTATAAGAGGGCACTCCCTCAACTACCTAAAGTCTTACCTCAGCAACAGAAGCCAATATGTGTACGCAAATGGGGCAAACTCTTCTGCGCAACCAATTACAGTTGGTGTCCCACAGGGAAGTGTCCTTGGCCCTCTTCTCTTTCTCCTATACATAAATGACCTTCCAAATGCTTCGCAATTACTCAAACCCACACTATTTGCAGATGACACTACATACGTCTTCTCTCGCCCGAGCCCAGTCACGCTAGCCAATACTGTAAATACCGAATTACAGAAAATATTTACCTGGATGAGGACTAACAAACTTACACTAAACATTGACAAAACCTACTTCATTCAGTTTGGTAACAGAGCTACAGATGTCCCTCTTAACATAATGATAAACGGATCACCTATCACAAAACTAACAGAGGGAAAATTCTTAGGAATCCACCTTGATAATAGACTCAAATTTCATATACATATACATCAAATTTCTAAGAAAATTTCCAAGACTGTAGGCATACTATCGAAGATACGGTACTATGTTCCACAGTCAGCCCTCCTGGCCCTATATCACTCTCTTATTTACCCCTATCTCACCTATGGAATTTGTGCATGGGGCTCAACAACAATTAACCATCTCAGACCACTAATTACCCAACAAAAGGCTGCAGTTAGAATGATAACAAATTCTCACTACAGGCAGCACACTCCACCAATATTCAATACACTAAACCTACTCACCATACAAAACATCCATACTTATTACTGCACCTATTACATACATAGAACACTTAACTCTGATATTAACCCTCCCTCAACAGAACACATGACCATAACACAAGGCACAGATCACTCTTTGATGTTCCTCGTGTCCATCTCACACTATGCAAAAACTCAATGCACATAAAAGGCCCTAAAATCTGGAATTCATTACCTGTAAATATAAAAGAAACACTACCTGTTTATAAATTCAAGTCTCTTCTCAAAGATCACTTACTCACCCAAAACCAAATAAATACTGAATAACTGAACCTTATAAATTGTATATCTTAAATGTTTCTCACAATTATATCACATAAATGTTAAACCTAAAACCCAATCTAACTTTATTATTTTTTAAATACACTACCTAACAGAATCACTACCTAACTGAATGCAACCATATGACCTGTCTTTGTAATACTCACTTGTGCTTTATAGTAATCTGTTTACATTAATGTCTTATCACTGATTTCATCATTGCTTAGTTAATCTTAAGTTAATTTTAAGCCAGCCCGTAATGCTATGCATAGTATAAGTGGCTTTGGCATGCTGCTCTTATCTGTATTTTTTTGTACCTCTGTATGTGTGCTCAAATTGGAAATAAATAAATAAATAAAAATAATTATTTACAGTGATTACAAGTAATCCAGAGTAGGAGACTTGTGGGTTAATTACTTACAGTGGATTTGCAAGGTAGCCACAGTTAGGCTAGGCTTGTGCAATATTTACAAAAGTTATAGTAGCTAGGACAGATTTAACCTAGTTATTATTTACAGGGAGTTATAAAGCCAGGTTTAAGCTCTAGCACACTAGCTATAGGTTAGGATTTACCTTATCCAACCATCCACGCTAGACTGACTAAGCTGGGCACAGTTAGGCCAAGCTGTCTACATACATTATTCATTTACTGTTTCACAAGTTGATTTGTTGAATTTATTTGTGTTAACCAAGTGATTTTAATTTGTATACTGCACTTTTATTGTGTGATTTTCATTGTCTTTGATTCATTTTAATGTGGGATTTGTGAATTGTACCTGAGACTAGGTTAAGTCCTGTAATTATTTGCTGGCATTGTACAGGAAAGTGCTAGGTTAAGCTTTCACATCGATACACATTTTGATTGGGATTTGAGAGCTAACAGTGTACATTGTAAGTCAGAGTAGAGTCAATATAACAAAGGGAATTGTTAAGCTTGTTGAGAAGCCTTAAGACTCGTTCATTCTTACCTAACACCGTGACGTGCTGTGGGGTGGACTGGGTAAAGTACAATTAGTGTCACACTCCTCATTAAACTTTGACAATGGCAGATGGGGGTTCAGGAGAGTCTGGTTCAGTGTTAACAAAATTAAAAC
Organism: Cherax quadricarinatus; assembly: GCF_038502225.1. NCBI lineage: Eukaryota > Metazoa > Arthropoda > Malacostraca > Decapoda > Parastacidae > Cherax > Cherax quadricarinatus. The sequence continues at coordinate 6,332,960 of NC_091391.1, forward strand.
GATCAGTAGCGGCATACAAAGGGCATCTGAACAGAACGCATAACAGGTGCAAGGCTACTTGCCAACGCAGTAACGTAGACTGCGATGATTTGCAAGACTGCTTGAAGAGTTTGGGGGAAAAATGGGAAGCCTATGAACAAGCATTCTCAGCATATGAGCTACAGGCTATTGAGGATAATGAATCCCAGGGTAGTCTTCAGCAGGCTCTGGACGAATTCACTAAGGATGATGTAGATTGTCATCAGGAGATGAATATGTACAAAGATAAGTTAAATTAAAGGCTAGTATTCCAAGGGTGATGTTGAACACCGCAGGTACCCCAAACAGCCACACACCTGTCAATATGTTGCCCAGGTTGCCCCAGTTGAATTTACCGACATTTGACGGAACCTTAACTGAGTACATTGCTTTCTGGGATCAGTTTAAAGCCCAGATAGATGACAGGAACGATTTGTCAGATGCCGTCAAATTGCAGTATTTGCGGTCGCAGCTCAAGGGTAAAGCCTTAGACCTGGTCTGGCACTACCAGATTACTGACTGTTACACTCCAAGTATTGTAACCACTATTTCCTTCTTTTTAGAGCATAACAACTTTGGTCAGAAAGGTTAGGGTAATAATAGTGATCCTCCGGAGTGCCTAATTTTAATTAAGTATATTCATAATACAACAAAAGCCAGAAATAATATACGAATTATCGTATATAAGTTAAGAATGCATGTTCTATATTATCCAAAATATATATAAGGCTTTCATAACAGATGATTAGGAGGAGATCCTAGATATAACATATATGTATATAGAGATTACTTTAATGTATGAAGTCTTGTTTCCCAATTGGAAGCAGTCAGAATAAAACAGAATATGTCCAGGCCGGATTATAAACCTTGGCCAGTTACCAGAGACGAGCAGGAGTGTTCTCGTGGGCTGATACTTCTTCACTGCTCGTCCCTCAACCTTGAGCATACAGGTAAAGTGGGTCACGTGATGTGACTCACCAACACTCAGAGTAGTTGAACATAAAGGGGGGGGAAGGGGGGGTATAACCATCGAACATCACGGCTAACCATACACCGGCACACCGGGCGGCAGGCAGGTTACTATACCTCCAATTAAACTTATGGCCATGTTACATAAATTATAATACTAATTGTTAATAAGAATTAGCCTTAATAATACAAGGACGTTCATTTCCAATTTAGCTATTAAAGGAAATAACCGCAATGTAATATTAAAGAAAGGTTAACCATAGGGGCATGACACTGACACTAATTACCAACATGCCAAAGACCAATTAGAAGACATGTTTGGCAACACTGAGGAGATAAAGGTAGCTATACTTTATCGGTTGTTGGATCTAGAGGCTTGCCGACATGACCGTCAAAGCCTAGAGAAGTTCCGTATTGAAGTTATGAGCTTGACAAATAGTTTCAAAGATTTGCATGATGAGGATGATTCAGAATGGGTCCTTAGCCAGGTGATTCAGAGGAAACTGGCTAGCACTACAGTGCATGAGTTGCACTTAAAATATCGGACGAATAGGTTCACGATAAAACAAATTGTTGAGGGGTTGGGAGATCTCGTTTCTCATTTGAGTATAGGTGTGAGAGAAGAGTCACCACCATCGCCACATAAAACCCCAGAAAGTTGCTCAAAGATCTCGAGAGATCAGTCTAAAGTTCATATGACTAACGTTGGAGTGTACTATGGTAAAGAGGTGTCTAAGGTAAGAACCTCTAAGCAGAACCTCAGAGGCACTCATGCCAGAATGTGTGTGTTCTGCGAAGGCGAACATGCTAGCACGAGTTGCTCGGAGTATATGACACTGAGCAGTAGGCAACAGAGACTAAGGGAGTTGAGACTCTGCTTCAAGTGTTGTGGGGAACACTTTGCGAGAGACTGTGGCACCCAGCTCAGTGAGTGTCGAGTCTGTTGCAAAGGTAAGCACCATAGTGCACTATGTCCCAATAATTTAAGGGAACCCCAGGCTAGTAGGGATATCTCTCAGGTAGAGATAGAAAGTGAGTCTGAGCCTGAAATGGTAGCCAGCGTGATTAGTGGGAGTGAAGTCTCTAATCCGAGTGAGAATCACGGAGGTGCTTCCCTACCTACAGTCATGGCAAAGGTTGTGAGTGGGCACAGGTCCGAAACAACCCGATTATTCTTTGACCCAGGAGCACAAGTATCCTTGATAACAAAGAAGTTGGTGGCTAAATTAAAGTTGAAGGCCACAAAGAAAGTTAGTATGATGTTGGGAGGGGCTATAAGTCAGGTCCCACCCAAATCTTATGATGTGGTGGATGTCACAGTCAAATTAGGTGGACATCGCAGAGACATTACAGCCTTGGTGGTAGAGACATTACCCACGGCAATTACAGCGAGAGGTCTTGCTGCAGCAGCTAAGCGATTGAAAGACCTTGACGTGAAGCTGGCAGACCAGGGAATTACCACTGACACGGTCAGAAATGTAGGTATCCTGGTGGGAGCCAATCATATAGATGACTTCCTGTCTACACGACGGACGTTTAAGGAAGGAATTGGTTTATACAGATCCCCAGTAGGATACATCATAGGTGGCAGGATTCCACCTGAATTCCCTGCCATGCCAGATAGAGGAGAAGCTGTCCCCATGATAGCTGGGGGAGTAGTGATAATGAATACCAGTATACACTATGAACCGCCAGGGAAGCTGAACCAGGTAGGTAGTGATGAACACTCGGCCACCTTGGGAAAACACTTTTACAGGGTACGTAAAGAGGGAGATAGATTGCCATTAAATCCAGGGAACCTCGTAACAGTGGGAGGAAAGGCTACCAGGGCATGTGGGCCACTGGGTGGGAAAGTACGGAGCCACTCAGTCAAGGGTAGACATACGAAAGACGTTAAAGTTAAAGGAAAGGGTGCTAAGACCACCGGAACCAACAAGTTTACACCCCCAGAGGTCCACGCAGGGGAAACTGGACGGTTGAAGTTAGACCGGAGTCTGCTCGACGAGAGTGGCCGGACGGCACTCGTGTCCAGGGTCTGCTGTGGGGGCTCGCGGAATGTGAACTTGATTTAGACTTAGCGCCTACCTTCGCCGGCGGGAGGATGTGGAAATTTATTTGGTCCCTAAAGTTCCACAGGACAGATACGACGTACGAAGGGGTCCCAGCATAGCCGTAATGGGACGGCTGAGCTGTGTGGCCCTTATAACTCACCCAAACAAAAAGCGTTCTCCCCGAACATAAACACATTTCTCTCCCCAGGTTGGCGATTGATGGTAGGCATGTATTTAATTTATAGATTTACCCTTCAGGGAAGGAGTAGGTAGTTTTACTGTTAGTATATTAATATTAGGTTTACTAAGGCAACTGTAGATAATAATAATGTAGACCTAAGACCTTAACATAGGTAGTAATAGGCCGATAATGTAGGCAAACACTAGGATAAGTTAGCTAGGGAGAACTGGCAGCCCTAGTTTGAACGAAGAGACGAGGGTATGGAAGAGAGACCAGCTCGTTCTTCTTAAGACAGACACCAACTGGACAAGACGTGTCGTGATCAGCAGACGGCGCCCCCCACGTGTCTTCACATCTGAGACCTGGGGAAATCTGGTAGAGGCACCTCGATGTACCGTAGATGACCTCCATCAGGCCCATACAGTAAGACAAGACCTCCACTTTTATCTCGTAGATTTCTGGCCAGTGTCTGGGGAGATTGTGAGTGAGTTGATCTGTGGGCCCGGTGTGCAGCAGGCAGTACCAGTGTCTCAGAGCAGTCTGGAAGCTAGTGTCCATGTCTGCATAGTTATACTAGGGGATACATACCCTCTTGGATATAGGAATTTCTGAGGTGCAGGCAGGACACTAATAACGATTGAATATTGCAGGAATTAAGGCTCCCGGTTGCACGTGGTTTCTGAGGGAAAGTCCAGAGGGGCTAAGGCTAAGCTTAGGGAAGTTGAAGATCAGGATATATGCTGCAACACCAAGTAAGTTAGTCCTTTACACGTGCATGCAGGCGAGTTTCTTGCAACATCAATCATTTGTGAAAATCTGTCCTATAAGCCCCTTGTGAGGCTGAGGTACCCACCTCAGAGCTCGGTGTCAACAGAGTTTGCCAGGGTAGGTGACTCACTTGGAGGCAGCCCACACAAATTTTCACACTGACTACCATACATACCACACTTGATTTTTTACAATAAATACTACTTGTCTCACCTTAGATTAAGACTATAAATATTTTAGGGTAAGTAATGAGTGCACTATGTGTGTATTGTACTTTTTTATTGTTTTTTGATGCCTAGTTCTATTGCTAACTTAATATATGTTAGTGTAAACTTGTTATCTAGTATTTGTATGCATTTATAAGTGAAAAAAAAAGGGTGTTCCACTTTACGGCGATTTCAGCTTTACGGTGGTAGCCTGGAACCTAACCTGCCATATAAGTGGGGCCCTACTGTACAGGCGAAGGCAAAGAATAACAGAGCGGCTAAAGGAGGCCAATATATCTGCAATACGTAGGGAGACACCAATCAGAGAAATAGCAAACATTGAACTAAAGCTAAAGGAATCTTACAGGAGTCAAGAAATGCAGGAAGAACTAAAAGCCATAAATGAAATTGAAAGAAACCCAAAGTATTTCTTTTCTTATACCAAATCAAAGTCGGGAACAACATCCAGTATTGGGCCCCTAATTAAACGAGATGGATCCTACACAGATGACAGCAAAGAAATGAATGAGCTACTCAAGTCCCAATATGAGTCGGTATTTAGTAAGCCGCTAACCAGTCAGAGTCGAAGACCTAAATGAATTTTTTTAGAGCCACAGAATTTAGTAGACACAAACCTATCTGATATTATCCTGACACCAAATGACTTCGAAAAGGCGATAAATGACATGCCCATCCACTCTGCTCCAGGCCCAGACTCTTGGAACAACGTGTTCATCAAGAACTACAAGAAGCCGCTATCATGTGCTTTTAACATCTTATGAAGAGGGAGCTTGGACACGGGTTGTCCCACAGCTGCTAAAAACAACAGACATAGCTCCACTCCACAAAGGGGGCAGTAAAGCAATATCTAAGAACTACAGACCGATAGCACTAATGTCCCACATCATAAAAATTTTTGAAAGGGTTCTAAGAAGCAAGATCGCCATCAGTTACAAAACCCAGGGTAGAACTCAGTGTGAATGCTTTGAGAAGATACCAGAGCAGCGAACGGACATCCCAGTGCATCGTTTCAGCGTAAATAGTTGAAGTGTTGTGCAGTTTTAGAGGGATTGGTGTTGTTGAGTCAGGACCAGTCAGTGCCTCCCCCCCTCTCCGCTGGGGGGGGAGGGGGAGGGCGTGTGTAGTAAACAGTGACCCTCTCATAATGCCTCACCCCTGCGCGTCTCCCCCGCCTCACCCACCCAACCCCCAGCGCCACCCCATCTGTAGAGGGTACTTCTCCCCTAACCCACGATGTCAGCGATGGCACTGCAGGGAGTGCCGGGCTCACAGGAACTTCCACTACAGGGACAGCATCGTGGAGTTTGACCGCGAGGCAGCTGCCAGGTGTGCCACAGGCAGTGTGTACTCAGTTCCTCAAACTTCAACATCCGTGCACACAAGGGCCTGGGATCTTCAATCAACTTGGCGTCCACCAGGACGCTGACATGTCCCTAGGACAGCTCTCCATCGGGCTGCTGATGGAGTCACTGGCTTCTTGGACCCCTTGGGGAGGGTCGATGGTGCTCGTGCAAGCAGCAGATCCCTGGGCAACTTGCTGCTGTTTGCAATGGCTGTCTGCCGAGGAGAGACAGGCACCTAGCAACATCTGTTGTTGGGGCAATGGATAAATTCCCTACTATGTTTGTTAACTGCTCATTACTCTGTAATTTGTCTATGATTGTAATCATGTCATAATGTGTTTATCATTCATTACCTTTGAAACTTGTCATGATTGTGACCAGCTCTACCTGGAGCTCATTACCTTTGTAAATTCTCATGATTAATGTGTTTATGATTCATTACCTTTGCAATTATTCATGAGTGTGACCAGCTCAACCTGGAGCTCATTACCTTTGTAACTTGGTCATGATTATGACCAGATCTAGTTCATTACCTTTGTAACTTGCTCAGCTACTGAAACTTACTCTTTCCTGTATTCACTTTTAATTTTCTTCTTTTGCACACCCTACCAAATTCATCCACCAATCTCTGCAACTTCTCTTCAGAATCTCCCAAGAGCACAGTGTCATCAGCAAAGAGCAACTGTGACAACTCCCACTTTATGTGTGATTGATTATCTTTTAACTCCACGCCTCTTGCCAAGACCCTCGCATTTCCTTCTCTTACAACCCCATCTATAAATATATTAAACAACCACGGTGACATCACACATCCTTGTCTAAGGCCTACTTTTACTGGGAAATAATCTCCCTCTTTCCTACATACTCTAACTTGAGCCTCACTATCCTCGTAAAAACTCTTCACTGCTTTCAGTAACCTACCTCCTACACCATACACCTGCAACATCTGCCACATTGCCCCCCTATCCACCCTGTCATATGCCTTTTCCAAATCCATAAATGCCACAAAGACCTCTTTAGCCTTATCTAAATACTGTTCACTTATATGTTTCACTGTAAACACCTGGTCCACACACCCCGTGCCTTTCCTACAGCCTCCTTGTTCATCTGCTATCCTATTCTCCGTCTTCCTCTTAATTCTTTCAATAATAACTCTACCATACACTTTACCAGGTATACTCAACAGACTTATCCCCCTATAATTTTTGCACTCTCTTTTGTCCCCTTTGCCTTTATACAAAGGAACTATGCATGCTCTCTGCCAATCCCTAGGTACCTTACCCTCTTCCATACATTTATTAAATAATTGCACCAACCACTCCAAAACTATATCCCCACCTGCTTTTAACATTTCTATCTTTTTCTTATTTTCAACAAAATTTGTTGATAACATCTCACCCACTCTCTCATTTGCTCTATTTTTACATTGCTTCACCACTCTCTTAACCTCTCTCTTTTTCTCCATATACTCTTCCCTCCTTGAATCACTTCTACTTTGTAAAAACTTCTCATATGCTAACTTTTTCTCCCTTACTACTCTCTTTACATCATCATTCCACCAATCGCTCCTCTTCCCTCCCGCACCCACTTTCCTGTAACCACAAACTTCTGCTGAATACTCTAACACTACATTTTTAAACCTACCCCATACCTCTTCGACCCCATTGCCTATGCTCTCATTAGCCCATCTATCCTCCAATAGCTGTTTATATCTTACCCTAACTGCCTCCTCTTTTAGTTTATAAACCTTCACCTCTCTCTTCCCTGATGCTTCTATTCTCCTTGTATCCCATCTACCTTTTACTCTCAGTGTAGCTACAACTAGAAAGTGATCTGATATATCTGTGGCCCCTCTATAAACATGTACATCCTGAAGTCTACTCAACAGTCTTTTATCTACCAATACATAATCCAACAAACTACTGTCATTTCGCCCTACATCATATCTTGTATACTTATTTATCCTCTTTTTCTTAAAATATATATTACCTATAACTAAACCCCTTTCTACACAAAGTTCAATCAAAGGGCTCCCATTATCTGGCGCCCCAAACTTACCTACCACACCCTCTCTAAAAGTTTCTCCTACTTTAGTATTCAGGTACCCTACCACAATTACTCTCTCACTTGGTTCAAAGGCTCCTATACATTCACTTAACATCTCCCAAAATCTCTCTCTCTCCTCTGCATTCCTCTCTTCTCCAGGTGCATACACGCTTATTATGACCCACTTTTCGCATCCAACCTTTACTTTAATCCACATAATTCTTGAATTTAGACATTCATATTCTCTTTTCTCCTTCCATAACTGATCCTTCAACATTACTGCTACCCCTTCCTTTGCTCTAACTCTCTCAGATACTCCAGATTTAATCCCATTTATTTCCCCCCACCGAAACTCCCCTACCCCCTTCAGCTTTGTTTCGCTTAGGGCCAGGACATCCAACTTCTTTTCATTCATAACATCAGCAATCATCTGTTTCTTGTCATCCTCACTACATCCACGCAATGTCTACAGGAGAAGGGGTTACTAGCCCATTGCTCCCGGAATTTTAGTCACCTCATACGACACGCATGGCTTACGGAGGAAAGATTCTTTTCCACTTCCCCATGGACAATTGAAGAACAAGAGCTATTTAGAAAAAGGAGAAAAACCTAGATGTATGTATATATATATGCATGTGCGTGTCTGTGAAGTGTGACCAAAGTGTAAGTAGGAGTAGCAAGATATCCCTGTTATCTAGCGTGTTTATGAGACAGAAAAAGAAACCAGCAATCCTACCATCATGCAAAACACTTACAGGTTTCTGTTTCACAGTCATCTGGCAGGACGGTAGTACTTCTCTGGGTGGTTGCTGTCTACCAACCTACTACCTATATATATATTATATTATATATATATATTATATATATATATATATATATATATATATATATATATATATATATATATATATATATATATATATATATATATATATATATATATATATATACCTGGAGTTTACCTGGAGAGAGTTCCGGGGGTCAACGCCCCCGCGGCCCGGTCTGTGACCAGGCCTCCTGGTGGATCAGAGCCTGATCAACCAGGCTGTTGCTGCTGGCTGCACGCAAACCAACATACGAGCCACAGCCCGGCTGGTCAGGAACCGACTTTAGGTGCTTGTCCAGTGCCAGCTTGAAGACTGCCAGGGGTCTGTTGGTAATCCCCCTTATGTATGCTGGGAGGCAGTTGAACAGTCTCGGGCCCCTGACACTTATTGTATGGTCTCTTAACATGCTAGTGACACCCCTGCTTTTCATTGGGGGGATGTTGCATCGTCTGCCAAGTCTTTTGCTTTCATAGTGAGTGATTTTCGTGTGCAAGTTTGGTACTAGTCCCTCTAGGATTTTCCAGGTATATATAATCATGTATCTCTCCCGCCTGTAATTGAGGTGTTTTATCTCCGTCATATATATATATATATATATATATATATATATATATATATATATATATATATATATATATATATATATATATATATATATATATATATATATATATATATAGATATATATATATATGATGAAAACTCACACTCACACGAGCTTTTAAATCTCTGCACAAAATTCAATTTAAACCAGCAAATAATAGAGCCTACTAGACTGGAGAATACACTAGACCTCATCTTCACTAACAATGATGATCTGATAAGAAATGTCACCATATCAAAAACAATATACTCAGATCACAGCATAATAGAGGTTCAGACATGTATGCATGGAGCCCCAGACCGACATAATGAGACTAGTCACGAGGGAGCATTCACCAAATTCAACTTCAATAACAAAAACATAAAGTGGGACCAAGTAAACCAAGTCCTAACCGATATAAGCTGGGAAGTTATACTAAGCAACACAGACTCCAACGTATGCCTAGAACAGATTAACTTGGTGGCACTCGATGTATGTACAAGGCTTATTCCTCTAAGAAAAAGGAGGAGTAGATGTAAAATAGAAAGAGACAGGCGCTCCCTTTACAGGCGACGGAAAAGAATAACAGAGCGGCTAAAAGAGGTCAATATATCTGAAATGCGTAGGGAGACACTGGTCAGAGAAATAGCAAGCATCGAACTCAGGCTAAAGGAATCTTATATATATATATATATATATATATATATATATATATATATATATATATATATATATATATACAGTGGACCCCCGGTTAATGATATTTTTTCACTCCAGAAGTATGTTCAGGTGCCAGTACTGACCGAATTTGTTCCCATAAGAAATATTGTGAAGTAGATTAGTCCATTTCAGACCCTCAAACATACACTTACAAACGCACTTACATAAATACACTTACATAATTGGTCACATTCGGAGGTAATCGTTATGCGGGGGTCCACTGTATATATATATATATATATATATATATATATATATATATATATATATATATATATATATATATATATATATATATATATATATATAATAAGAGAATTCTTCCTCCGTAAGCCATGCGTGTTGTAAGAGGCAACTAAAATGCCGGGAGCAAGGGGCTAGTAACCCCTTCTCCCGTATAAATTACTAAATTTAAAAGAGAAACTTTCGTTTTTCTTTTTTGCCACCCTACCTTGGTGGGATATGGCTGGTGTGTTGAAAGAAAGAAGTACACCCTTATGTTACACTGTAGTTATGTTTCTGAAAATGGTTGTTGGTTGTCGGCAGAAGTGGATGGTTGAGGTTCTGGTACTAAAGTCAATGATTGTATTGGAGTGTGCATAGACTCTAATGGATCTCTGGGCTCTTTTACCCTGCAGTACATTATACAGCTGATGGTAAGGCATCATCAGCTGGTTTAAACCCCATTTCAAAGCACTGCTTCTAATTTGTCAGGGTCCTCTTCAGTGAGTCTGCTAGTTTAGCAGCAACATTGAACTGCTCACGTAACTGCTACAATGATAACTGTTTTTCGTTGGGTTCTTCATCTGTTATGTGGCTCCCTTGTATCTGTGCATTGAGCTCTGCCAACACTTCCTCTGGACTCCTGTCTTCATCTAAAAGCTCATTCACACCTTCATTCACATCTTCAAAACCATCACCTGGTAATCTCCTTGCCAGCTGAACAATTTCGTGAACCTGACTCTCAAGCAAGGCAAAACCAGTGAAAGAATTAACTACAGAAGGCCATAACTTTCCCCAGCCTGCATTTAATGTTGACTGCATTTAATGTTCCCCTCGCAAACTGAACCATGTTTAGTTAATTTTATGAAGTTGAAAGTTAAGACACGTGCAACATCTGGTTATCTTTATTGTAGACGTTTTGCCATCCAGTGGCTTTATCAATACAGATTCTAGGACATAATTAGAAGACAGAAGAACTATATACAAAAGATGAGGTAATCAGTCCTTCAGCCTTGGAGTTAGTGTGCACAGCATCGTGGTAGTAGTGATTCTGGAGCAAAGACAAGGAGACTGGCGGTTATATAGGCGTCAGTGGATAGGGACATGTAGCATACGAGGGCATAGTCACTGGTAGGTGGTATTCCCCAGTGGAAGTAGGTCCTACCCTAACGGATGGGTTAGACGTTTCGCCACTGGATGGCAAAACGTCTATAATAAAGATAACCAGATGTTGCACGTGTCTTAACTTTCATCTTGTCAGTATTTTATACCTTTCTTGCACAATTTTATGAAGTGTTGTATAAAATTATACCACAGTTTTTCAGAAGTATAACAACCAAAACATGCCAAATAAATCCATGTACTCTGAAGGTTACTGTATGCAGTCTAATACAGTGGACCCCCGTTTACGATATTTCATTCCAGAAGCATGTTCAGGTGCCAGTACTGATCGAATTTGTTCCCATAAGGAATATTGTGAATTAGATTAGTCCATTTCACACCCCCAAACATACACAAACAAACGCACTTACATAAATACACTTACCTAATTGGTCGCATTGGGAGCTGATCGTAAACTGGGGGTCCACTGTATATATGTACAGTCTGTTATACATGTACGGTCTATTATATATGTACGGTCTGTTAGTACCAAATTTGCACAAGAAAATCACTCCTGTGGCCTGGTAGCAAAAGCTCTCACTTCACACGGTGACGGTTCGGGCTCGATTCCCAGCAAAGGGGTGGAAACATTGGATGCGTTTCCTTACACCGGTTGTCTGTTCACCCATCAGTAAAATGGGTACCTGGGTGTTAGTGGACTGGTGTAGGTCGCATCCTGGGACAAAACTGACCTGATTTGCCCGAAATGCTTTGCATGAAAATGAATGTTTTTCCTTGCAATGCTTACACTGTGTAGTTTACATTATTATCATTAATTATTAACACTGGCCGATTCCCACCAAGGCAGGGTGGCCCGAAAAAGAAAAACTTTCACCATCATTCACTCCATCACTGTCTTGCCAGAAGGGTGCTTTACACTACAGTTTTTAACCCTTTCAGGGTCCGTCCCGTAGATCTACGGCTTTACGGTGAGTGTCCAAACCGTAGATCTACGCCATGAGCTCAGCTCACTCTGATAAACTGTGAGTGGTACATTTGGGCCTAGATATGAGAGAATACATCTATGTGGTATGTGTGCACCACATAAAACAGATCCTGCAGCACACTGTGTATAATGAGAGAAAAAACTGAAATCATGATTTTTCGATTAAAACAGCAACTTTGCAGTGTTTTTTCGTATGTTTTTTATAGTTGTATTTGCGATTTCTTGGTCTCATTTGATAGAATGGAAGACATATTACAGAAATAGAGATGATTTTGATTGGTTTTAGCACTGGAAATGGCTTGAAACTGAGCTCAAAGTAGCGGAAATGTTAAATTTTTGCCGATATTCAAGATTAAACAAACGACCTCACACATCTAATACACGTCAGCTGGTGGGTCTAATATACATTCACAAATATGGTGATGATATTTATACAATTATTACAGTATTGCATAACAGTAAATCTTCTATTTTTTGGTGTGAATAAAAATTCATTATGTGAATAAAAAATCAAAATGGAATTTATTTGTAAAGCCTCAAAACATAACTAATGAACAGAGGAAATGTTAGTTTAGTGCCAGGAATGCCTACATTGTTTATTCTGGACCCTATTTTGAAATTGGAATATTTTGAACTTTGTGTTAAATTGGCCAAATTAACAATTTCCGATCACTTTATTTTGTAGTTGAAACAGTTGACTTGGCGATTTCTTGTGCTCAATCGATAGAATAGAAGTAATACTAGTGAAATAGCTAAGAATTTAGTTGATTGGAATAATGTAATTGGGCTAAAATGGGAGTCAAAGTCGGCAAAATCGCCGATTCGTAAATATCGCTGACACATCAAAATTCGCGAGAGCATAATTTCGTCAATTTTCCACCAAATTTCGTACTTTTTGTTTTATTACCTTCACAAAAAGATTCTCTACGATTTCATAAGAAAACATAACAAATTTTTTTTTTGAAAATTCTTGGACACTGGTGCGTGACTCCAGATTTGGGCCTTGGACCCTGAAAGGGTTAAACTGCAACATTAACACCCTTCCTTCAGAGTGCAGACACTGTACTTCCCATCACCAGGACTCAAGTCCGGCCTGCCGGTTTCCCTGAACCCCTTCATGAATGTTACTTTGCTCACACTCCAACAGCACGTCAAGTATTAAAAACCATTTGTCTCCATTCGCTCCTATCAAACACGCTCACGCATGCCCACTGGAAGTCCAAGCCCCTCACACACAAAACCTTTACCCCCTCCCTCCAGTTTTTCCTAGGCTGACCCCTACCCCGCCTTCCTTCCACTACAGACTGATACACTCTTGAAGTTATTCTGTTTCGCTCCATTCTCTCTACATGCCCTAACCACCTCAACAACCCTTCCTCAGCCCTCAGGACAACAGTTTTGGCAATTCTGCACCTCCTCCTAACTTCCAAGCTACAAATTCTCTGCATTATATTCGCACCACACATTGCCCTCAGACATGACATCTCCACTGCCTCCAGCCTTCTCCTCGCTGCAACATTCATCACCCATGCTTCACACCCATACAGGAGCATTGGTAAAACTATACTCTCATACATTCCCCTCTTTGCTTCCAAGGACAAAGTTCTTTGTCTCCACAGACTCCTAAGTGCACCGCTCACCCTTTTCCCCTCATCAATTCTATGATTCACCTCATCTTTCATAGACCCATGCGCTGACATGTCCACTCCCAAATATCTGAATACATTCACCTCCATACTCTCTCCCTCCAATCTGATATCCAATCTTTCATCATCTAATCTTTTTATCCTCATAACCTTACTCTTTCCTGTATTCACTTTCAATTTTCTTCTTTTACATACCCTACCAAATTCATCCACCAACCTCTGCAACTTCTCTTCAGAATCACCCAAGAGCAGTGTCATCAGCAAAGAGCAGCTGTGACAACTCCCACTTTGTGTGATTCTTCATCTTTTAACTCCACACCTCTTGCCTAGACCCTCCCTCGCATTTACTTCTCTTACAACCCCATCTATAAATATATTAAACAACCATGGTGACATCACACATCCTTGTCTAAGGCCTACTTTTACTGGGAAATAATCTCCCTCTTTCCTACATACTCTAACTTGAGCCTCAATATCCTCGTAAAAACTCTTCACTGCTTTCAGTAACCTACCTCCTATACCATACATCTGCCACATTGCCCCCCTATCCATCCTGTCATGCCTTTTCCAAATCCATAAATGCCACAAAAACCTCTTTAGCCTTATCTAAATATTGTTCACTTATATGTTTCACTGTAAACACCTGGTCCACACACCCCCTACCTTTCCTAAAGCCTCCTTGTTCATCTGCTATCCTATTCTCCGTCTTACTCTTAATTCTTTCAATAATAACTCTACCATACACTTTACCAGGTATACTCAACAGACTTATCCCCCTATAATTTTTGCACTCTTTTGTCCCCTTTGCCTTTATACAAAGGAACTATGCATGCTCTCTGCCAATCCCTAGGTACCTTACCCTCTTCCATACATTTATTAAATAATAGCATCAACCACTCCAAAACTATATTAATTACAAGGAAGGTCTCTAGCATGCCTGGACATTTTGGGCAGACTAATCCTAATTCTTACTCTATATTGACACAAGTTATGGAGCAGTACATCTTAATATAGTATCTTATTATATACAGTGGACCAGCGGATATCGGCCAAATCGCATTTCGGCCTCTTTTTTGGTTGAAATTCTACCCTGGATTTCAGCTGGCAACTCAGAAATTGGCTGTATTGGACGCGTCTGCCCACCACACCGCATGCGCGAGTCAGTCTGGCTGTGTCTCGGTGAGTGAACAACACCGCGCATTCATCCAAACATTTCGTTATAATCCATTGTTTTTCGTGGTTATTTATTGAGTACAAAATGATGAAGTTGATATGTTAGCCAAGAAGTAAATAATGAAAATGATTGTTACAGGAATGCAATTAGAAGCCTGAGTAGATCTATAACGCACTATGATAACATGAACGTAGATAAGTATGTTTATGGAGCAACGTGCAATGTGAACAGACTGACGGATGTTGTAGTGGCCAGGCTTAGGCCTGGTTACAAGTACTTCTGGCAGTTTGGGAGACACACAGATGATGATCAAACTAAATGTAAATTATGTGATCAGGCATTTGGTCACTGTCTTGAACACTATGTGCTTAATTGTCCACTTATTAAGGAATACAGAGACAGACAGTATAATAACCTATGTGACATGTTAAGATATCTTGTTAATGAAAATAAGATACCAGATATACTAAGCAAATTTCCTAAATTTGCTTGTAACAGATAAGTGAACTACAGATATGTAGATATAAATCCATATGTATTCATGTTAACCCTTTGGGGCCTAGTTCCTGGGCCTTTTGTGTATCCATATGCTCTTGTGCTACTGTCCACAGGATGGATATGGGGTGCACAATAAACTAGCCACTTCGGTGGCAAAATCTAATCTAAATCTATCTGCGAAATAAGCTACCATGGGCCCAAAGAAAGTTCCTAGTGCCAGCCCTTTGGTAAAGAAAGTGAGAAACATGATAGAATTCAAGAAAGAAATTGTAGCAAAGTACGGAAGTGACGTATGTGTGCTCGGGCTTGCCAGGATGTATGGCAAATCCAAATCAACAATCACTTTCATCCTGGCAAAGAAAGTAGAAATCTAGAAAGATAATGTTGCAAAAGGGGTAAATATGCTAACAAAACAAAGATCACAAACAATTGAAGATGTGGAGAAATTATTGTTGTTGTGAATCAACGATAAACAGTTAGCGGGAGATAGTGTTGTGTAGTCGATCATTTGTGAAAAGGCAAGGTAGTTGCATGCGGATCTCATGAATAAAATGCCTGGTACAAGTGCTGCTGTTAGTGAATTTAAGGCCCGCAATGGCTGACCAGAAACAGACCTCTGGACAGTTTTTTTTTGTGTGACAGGTACAGTGACTCAAGCTGGTCCTAGTGCCAGTAAAAGACAAAGAAGGAAGTAATCCTGGATAGTGACTTGATACCTGAAGTCCTTATGGAGGGGGAGGGCCCCCTTTCAAACAATAATCAGTCCTCCCTCTCTCCTCACTGTCTTCCATACGCCAACAAGAATCTTCAATAAGGGTAAATATGTTAAATGTTCATTTATCCATTTCATTAGTCATTTTATTTAGTTCTCATTGTTTTCTGTATGTAAGACTATAGTTAATCTTCAAAAAATTTATTTTTTGTTAATATTTTTGGGTGTCTGGAACGGATAAATTGTATTGACATTAATTCTTATGGGAAATATTACTTCAGTTTTCGGCTTTTTCGGATTTAGGCCGACCTTCTGGAACAGATTATGGCCAAAATCCGGGGTTCCACTGTAGTACTGGGTAACTAAAGTAATTAATTAGATTTATAATAATGAGGCAGAACAAAACATAACAGTATTACAATTAGTAAATTTAGTGACGGGAATAGTTAAGTCTTGGCATGATAGTTTCTATTAAAGCTCCTATATTGGGAGGTTTCTTAGGCAGCAGCTACATTAGGAATTTTATATTTACAGTCATTTGGGTAAATGTTAGTGTAAATTATGTTGAATCACAAATATCGAGAGTAAATCTATTTTGCTTTGGATGTGTGCATGATATGAAAGAATAGGCGGTTTTCATATACAGCCTCTTCTCACTTAATGACGGAGTTCCGTTCCTAAAACCACATTGGTAAACGAATTTGTTGCTAAGTGAGGAGCATACTATGGTGGTGGTGGGTTTGTATCAACTATCATTGCTTTCTCACCTTTGCCCGAAAGGCCTAGCCATGCTAGGTGTTCTAGTGGCCCCCTCTGTAATTAGTATTTTATTACATGTAAACCACAATAACCAAAATCAGTAAACCCCGCATTGTAATCCTTATAGAGAATAAACTTTGATTTGATTTGATAACATTTCTGGTATATTTTTAAATGTTTGTACAGTAGTGTACTGTATATTGTTATAAAGAGAATAGGTAATCAGCTCTAATATTCATTATTTAGGTATACACACTGGTGAGAGCCCGTCGTAAGTCCAAGTCGTCGGTAAACGAGTACGTCACTAAGTGAGGAGAGGCTGTAGTTCAAATTCAAATTCAAAGTTTATTCTCTATAAGGATTACAATGCTGAGTTTACAGAATTTGATTATTGTGTGGTTTACAAGTAGTAAAATAATAATTACAGAGTGTACCACTAGAACACCTAGCATGGCTAGGCATTTTGGGCTGATGGTGGGGTGTGTCAGGGAGATGAGATGTTTTTTAATGGTAGTTTTGAAAATAGTGCTTGAGTCTGCAGTTCTAGAGAGTTAGCTGGACACTGGGAATATCAGAGATTTTTGTCTGGTATTGTCTATGGGTCCTGTCAGAACTATCAAGAAATTTTTAGTTCAGGGTTAATATTTGAATTTATGGTTCTGTAAATGTAGGTTGCACAGTAAGTGTGAATGTTCTCTATGGTGAGTAAGTGACTTTCTATATAGTAGTATGTCATTGATGTCAGCTATGGTCTGTATACTTTGTACATATACTTGTAGTAAAAAAGATATTATTATTATTATTATTATTATTATTATTATTATTTACTTGGCAGACGATGCAACATCCCCCCAATGAAAAGCAGGATAAGCACGATAAGAGAGAACACAATAAGTGTCAGGAGCCCAAGACTCGACTGCCTCCCAGCTTACATAAGGGGGATTACCAATAGACCCCTGGCTGTCTTCAAGAAGGCATGGACAGGCACCTAAAGTCAGTACCTGATCAGCCAGGCTGTGGTTCATACTTCGGTTTATGTGCGGCCAACAAAACAGGCTGGTTGATCAGACTCTGATCCACCATGAGGCCACGTCACAGACCAGGTCATGGGGCGTTGACCCCCGAAACCCTCTTCAGGTATGGTGTATTATGTGTATTCTATTATATATATATGGTCTATTATATATGTATGGTCTATTATATATGGTTTATTGTATATATAGTCTATATGTATGGTCTATTATATACAGTGGACCCCCAAGTTTCGTGATTAATCCATTCCAGAGTGTGTGCTGAATGGCGAAATTCACGACTGGCGAAACCATTTTCCCCATAAGAAATAATGGAAGTCTAATTGATCTGTTTGACACCCAGAAGTATTAACAAATGTTTTTTTTAAAGATTAAATATAGATTTACATACAGAAAACAATGACAAATATAAAGCACTAATAAAATGGATAAATGAACATTTAACATCACACTTACCTTTATTGAAGACTTGTTGGTGTATGGCAGACAGGGAGTTTACCTGGAGTTTACCTGGAGAGAGTTCCGGGGGTCAACGCCCCCGCGGCCCGGTCTGTGACCAGGACTCCTGGTGGATCAGAGCCTGATCAACCAGGCTGTTGCTGCTGGCTGCACGCAAACCAACGTACGAGCCACAGCCCGGCTGGTCAGGAACCGACTTTAGGTGCTTGTCCAGTGCCAGCTTGAAGACTGCCAGGGGTCTGTTGGTAATCCCCCTTATGTATGCTGGGAGGCAGTTGAACAGTCTCGGGCCCCTGACACTTATTGTATGGTCTCTTAACGAGGGGAGAGGGAGGAGAGTTTATTATGCTTCAATATGATGGTAATATCTCTATGGCTTATTTATCTATCACAAGTCATCTAATATGACAATAAACAATATTAACCCTTTCAGGGTCCAAGGCCCAAATCTGGAGTCACGCACCAGTGTCCAAGAATTTTCAAAAAAAAAATTTGTTATTTTTTCTTATGAAATCGTAGAGAATCTTTTTGTGAAGGTAATAAAACAAAAAGTACGAAATTTGGTGGAAAATTGACGAAATTATGCTCTCGCAAATTTTGATGTGTCAGCGATATTTACGAATCGGCGATTTTGCCGACTTTGACTCCCATTTTAGGCCAATTACATTATTCCAATCAACCAAATTCTTAGCTATTTCACTAGTATTACTTCTATTCTATCGATTGAGCACAAGAAATCGCCAAGTCAACTGTTTCAACTACAAAATAAAGTGATTGGAAATTGTTAATTTGGCCAATTTAACACAAAGTTCAAAATATTCCAATTTCAAAATAGGGTCCAGAATGAACAATGTAGGCATTCCTGGCACTAAACTAACATTTCCTCTGTTCATTAGTTATGTTTTGAGGCTTTACAAATAAATTCCATTTTAATTTTTTATTCACATAATGAATTTTTATTCACACCAAAAAATAGAAGATTTACTGTTATGCAATACTGTAATAATTGTATATATATCATCACCATATTTGTGAATGTATATTAGACCCACCAGCTGACGTGTATTAGACGTGTGAGGTTGTTTGTTTACTCTTGAATATCGGCAAAAATTTAACATTTCTGCTACTTTGAGCTCAGTTTCAAGCCATTTCCAGTGCTAAAACCAATCAAAATCATCTCTATTTCTGTAATATGTCTTCCATTCTATCAAATGAGACCAAGAAATCGCAAATACAACTATAAAAAACATACGAAAAAACACTGCAAAGTTGCTGTTTTAATCGAAAAATCATGATTTAATTTTTTTTCTCTCATACACAGTGTGCTGCAGGATCTGTTTTATGTGGTGCACACATACCACATAGATGTATTCTCTCATATCTAGGCCCAAATGTACCACTCACAGTTTATCAGAGTGAGCTGAGCTCATGGCGTAGATCTACGGTTTGGACCCTGAACATAAAGCCGTAGATCTACGGGACGGACCCTGAAAGGGTTAATAACATAGAAACACATATACTCTAGAATGAATAAAATGTCATATGTGAGGAGCAAGTGGTGGTGTTGGGTTTATAAAGGGCCACTGAGAGGAGCCGTACATGGTGGTGGAGGCGGCAGCAGAAGCCACTAACACTATTCACACTGAAACAATGTACGTAATTTATAAATAAGAAATATTTACACTTCGATTTATAAATAAGAAAAATTTACACTTACCTTGGAGATGTTAGTTTAATTAGTTAGTTTGATGGAGATGATGCTGGCAGAGGTTTAGGGTGGTGGAAGATAACAGGGCGGTGTATGTTCAGTGGCCCTATACACCTCCGACAACATTGGAGAGTTACTTTTGTGTCGTTTTTCTACCACTTAATCGTTTAACTTACTTGCTACACTGTTAATGATATTTTATTGCTGGCTGGCTCTATAGCCTTTATTGATACCTGCTGCTTTAGTATCGTACATATCGTAGAATCGCTGAAGGAGGCACATTCTCCCCCTCTCTTCCTCCTCCACTTTGGTACTTTGCTACGAGTTTTTTCTTGAATTCTATAGTGCTTCTTTCCTTCTTTACCAAAGGCCTGGCACTAGGAGCTTTCTTTGGGCCCATGGTGGCTTACTTAGCAGTTGCAAGCACAAAAACAATGTATTATGAAATGTATCACATGAACCCATGGGGTGATGGTCACTTCCTGATAAACAATGGCACATTGAGTGTGAATGGTGCGGGAGACTGGCTTTGTGTGCGTGCTGATGCTGGGATGCCACTCCATTGCGTACCAGATGATCACTGAATCACAAGGCCAGTCATGAACCGTGAGGCTATATTTTGCCAAAAAATGTTGCCGAAAGTCGGATTTCACAAAAGTCGCGGCTGCCGAAAGGCGGGGGGTCCACTGTATGTGTATTCTATTACACATGTAGGGTCTGTTATATATGTACAGTCTATTACATAAGGGGGATTACCAATAGACCTCTGGTTGTCTGCAAGAGGAAGCGGGACGGACGGACACACACACACACACACACACACACACACACACACACACACACACACACACACACACACACACACACACACACACACACATACACACGGGGCCAGGAGCTTGGACTCGAGCACTGCAACCTCAACTATGTGAGTGTACACACACACACACACACACACACACACACACACACACACACACACACACACACACACACACACACACACACACACACACACACACACACACACACACACACACACACATACACACACACACACACACACACACACACACACACACACACACACACACACACACACACACACACACACACACACACACACACACACACACACACACACACACACACACACACACACACACACACACACACACCGAGCATGTCTCCGGAAGCACACATCAATCAGATAACTGCTGCAGCATATGGGCGCCTTGCAAACCTGAGAACAGCATTCCGGTACCTTAGTAAGGAATCATTCAAGACACTGTACACCGTGTATGTCAGGCCCATACTGGAGTATGCAGCACCTGTTTGGAACCCGCACTTGATAAAGCACATCAAGAAACTAGAGAAAGTACAAAGGTTTGCGACAAGGTTAGTTCCAGAGCTAAGGGGAATGTCCTATGAAGAAAGATTAAGGGAAATCGGCCTGACGACACTGGAGGACAGGAGGGTCAGGGGAGACATGATAACGACATATAAAATACTGCGTGGAATAGACAAGGTGGACAAAGACAGGATGTTCCAGGGAGGGGATACAGAAACAAGAGGCCACAATTGGAAGTTGAAGACACAAATGAGTCAGAGAGATAGGAAGTATTTCTTCAGTCATAGAGTTGTAAGGCAGTGGAATAGCCTAGAAAATGACGTAGTGGAGGCAGGAACCATACACAGTTTTAAGACGAGGTTTGATAAAGCTCATGGAGCGGGGAGAGAGAGGGCCTAGTAGCAACCGGTGAAGAGGCGGGGCCAGGAGCTAGGACTCGACCCCTGCAACCACAAATAGGTGAGTACAAATAGGTGAGTACACACACACACACACACACACACACACAAACCTCACTCAAGGAAAAAGATCTGGGGGTGAGTATAACACCGAGCATATCTCCTGAGGCGCACATCAATCAGATAACTGCTGCAGCATACGGGCGCCTGACAAACCTATGGATAGCGTTCCGATACCTCAGTAAGGAGTCGTTCAAGACTCTGTATACCATTTACGTCAGGCCCATACTGGAGTATGCAGCACCAGTTTGGAATCCACACCTAGTCAAGCACGTCAAGAAATTAGAGAAAGTGCAAAGGTTTGCAACAAGACTAGTCCCAGAGCTACGGGGATTGTCCTACGAAGAAAGGTTGAGGGAAATCGGCCTGATGACACTGGAGGCCAGGAGGGTCAGGGGAGACATGATAACGACATATAAAATACTGCGCGGAATAGACGAGGTGGACAAAGACGGGATGTTCCAGAGATGGGACACAGATACAAGAGGTCACAATTGGAAGTTGAAGACTCAGATGAATCAAAGGGATGTTAGGAAGTATTTCTTCAGTCATAGAGTAGTCAAGCCGTGGAATAGCCTAGAAAGTGAAGTAGTGGAGGCGGGAACCATACATAGTTTTAAGGCGAGGTATGATAAAGCTCATGGAGCAGGGAGAGAGAGGACCTAGTAGCAATCAGTGAAGAGGCGGGGCCAGGAGCTATGACTCGACCCCTGCAACCACAAATAGGTGAGTACACACACAGGAGCTAAGACTCGACCCCTGCAACCATAAATAGGTGAGTACACACACACGCACACGCGCACACACACACACACACACACACGCACTCTGAGTGAGTGAGTCAGTACCTGGCCAGCCAGGTTGTGGTTACTATGTTGGTTTACTTGAGGCCAGTAGTAACAACCTGGTTAATCAGTCCCTGATCCACTACCAGGCCTGGTCATGGAATTTGCCATGGGGGTGTTGACCTGTGGAACACCCTCCAGGTATGTACAGCATTACAGTAAGGCCCCGCTTTACGGTGTTTCGCCTTATGGCATTCCGCTAATACGGCGATGTCAAATTATGACCAAAATTTGCTATACGGCAAGCAGTCTTTCAAATACGGCGCCCCCCCACCCGGTTTGTTTACATTTTCCGTGACCACATCTATTATGTCAGGAAACTTTCCAAAATTTCAAGTGTTTTAAAGTTACTGCATATTTTATATGTACTCTGATAATTATACTTATGTGTACCTGTACTTAAATATACTTACACGGATTCGTTGGACAATAAAGCAGACTGTAAACGGATGGGGTTGTAGGCGCCCTTATAAACACAAACAATAAATATAAATCAGGAACGTACACAGTAAGCTGTCCAATATACAAGTACAGTTAGAAATAGAAATACAAATAGCTAGAGCTTCATTTAAGGAGGTTATTAATAGAATATTCAAGAGGTTGCTAGTGGAATTACAGTAAATCAACCATTCAAATCATTATGAAGCTCTGTGTAGTCTGCGGTCAATCAAACAAATGGGCTTCCACATGGATAAATTGTCATTTTTGTGGAAATTGGTGTCATGCCTCTTGTGCAGATATCCAAGAACTAGCTACAAGCAGTATTAAAACAGGGAAGTGTTTTTGGGTATGCCCAAATGAGATAAATCTGTGGACTAAAATCACAAGGGTATTAAAAGAGGACAACATCAAAGCTGCTTTCATAGACAACCTGGAAGCTTTCTACAACAGATGGGAACATAAAAAGTCTGGGCTGAATGGTACTGGCCTTGATACTGGCCATGTAGTCAGAAACTGTAAGGCTGGAGGTGAAGTCCTGGTAGTCAGTAAATGTGGGGCTGATAGTGCTGTCCTGGGAGACAGTAATGGTGAAGCTGGAGATGCTGTCCTGGGAGACAGTAATGGTGAAGCTGGAGGTGCTGTCCTGGGAGACAGTAATGGTGAAGCTGGAGATTTTGTCCAGGTAGTCGGGAATTATACGCAGGAAGGAATACATATAAATGACCTCATAGGGGACAGGAGCCGTAGTAGGGAAACAAGTGTAGTCAAAGATAAGATAAAACCAATATTGCAAACTAGAAATACCGCAGGAAATAGCAAACAAGAGGACATCACTAGCAATAGTGAGGATATATTACCAAAAACAACTGGTGGGAGCTCCATTGTTGGTGCTAGAGAGGATAGGAGTAAGACAGGGAAACATGCACCAACAGGAAATACAGTCACAGAAACCCAAGGCAAACGGAAACCAAGCCTGTGCACATACTATGCACTTGGTATCTGCAGGCATGGGAAATCTGGAAAAACAGACGGGACGTGCAACTATGACCACCCTAGAAAATACCATGCCCATATGACAACAGGAAAATGCAAACTCCCTTCCTGTAAGCTTTTTCACCCTGAACTGTGTACCTCTTCAGTACAGGAAAGACTGTGCTATAACTTAAATTGCCAGGCACACCATCTAAAGGGGACAAAAAGATACAAAACATCCAGGCCATGGGAAAACCTGGGTAGTCACAGCCACTCAAGAGGGAGAGGTTTTTTAGTGCCAGGAAGGAAAAAAAACTGGCAGGAAATGGCAGAAATCGTACACCAAATCCAGTCATTCCTGGAGTGGAACCACAGTTGATGGCCTCCACTCCAAACCAACAGATACAGATACTAATACCGGAAAAAAAATCCCCCCCCAGTACCAACAATACCACCAGTCCAATGACATTCTTCTTTGCAAATATACAGGGTCTAAAGCCAGCAACAAACAACAAAATACCTTTCATCCGTGGACTGCTTGCAGAGGCAAAGGCAATGTTCGCAGCTTTCACTGAGACCCACATAAGGGATCACTTGGGCAATGAAATATGGATCCCAGGTTACAACCTATACAGATGTGACAGAGTGAACAGGCAAAAGGGGGGGGGGGTTGCCCTGTACATTGCAGTCACTTGTTTGCACAGAACTGCTTAATGCCTCAAATGATGTAGTGGAAGTTTTAGCAGTAAAGATCGAGAACCAAAACCTAGTCATTGTGGTAGTCTACAAGCCTCCGGATGCAACATCCCAGCAATTCCAGGAACAGCTGTTAAAAATTGACCACTGTCTGGAAAATCTTCCAGCTCCTGCACCCAACATCTTGCTCCTGGGGGATTTCAACTTAAGGCACCTAAAATGGAGGAATATAGCAAATAATATTGTTGCAGTAATAACACCAGGAGGCAGCTCTGATGAAAACTCACACTCACACGAGCTTCTAAATCTCTGCACAAAATTCAATTTAAACCAGCAAATAATAGAGCCTACTAGACTGGAGAATACACTAGACCTCATCTTCACTAACAATGATGAGCTGATAAGAAATATCACCATATCAAAAACAATATACTCAGATCACAACATAATTGAGGTTCAGACATGTATGCGTGGAGCCCCAGACCGACATAATGAGACTAGTCACGAGGGAGCATTCGCCAAATTCAACTTCAATAACAAAAACATAAAGTGGGACCAAGTAAACCAAGTCCTAACCGATATAAGCTGGGAAGATATACTAAGCAACACAGACCCCAACTTATGCCTAGAACAGATTAACTTGGTGGCACTCGATGTATGCACAAGGCTTATTCCTCTAAGAAAAAGGAGGAGTAGATGTAAAATAGAAAGAGACAGGCGCTCCCTTTACAGGCAACGGAAAAGAATAACAGAGCGGCTAAAAGAGGTCAATATATCTGAAATGCGTAGGGAGACACTGGTCAGAGAAATAGCAAGCATCGAACTTAAGTTAAAGGAATCTTATAGGAGTCAGGAATCGTGGGAAGAACTAAAAGCCATAAATGAAATCGAAAGAAACCCAAAGTATTTCTTCTCCTATGCCAAATCAAGGTCGAGAACAACGTCCAGTATTGGGCCCCTACTTAAACAAGATGGGTCCTACACAGATGACAGCAAGGAAATGAGTGAGCTACTCAAGTCCCAATATGACTCAGTTTTTAGCAAGCCGCTAACCAGACTGAGAGTCGAAGATCAAAATTAATTTTTTATGAGAGAGCCACAAAATTTGATTAACACAAGCCTATCCGATGTTATCCTGACGCCAAATGACTTCGAACAGGCGATAAATGACATGCCCATGCACTCTGCTTCAGGGCCAGACTCAATGAACTCCGTGTTCATCAAGAACTGCAAGAAGCCCCTATCACGAGCCTTTTCCATCCTATGGAGAGGGAGCATGGACACGGGGGTCGTCCCACAGTTACAAAAAACAACAGACATAGCCCCACTCCACAAAGGGGGCAGTAAAGCAACAGCAAAGAACTACAGACCAATAGCACTAACATCCCATATCATAAAAATCTTTGAAAGGGTCCTAAGAAGCAAGATCACCACCCATCTAGAAACCCATCAGTTACACAACCCAGGGCAACATGGGTTTAGAACAGGTCGCTCCTGTCTGTCTCAACTATTGGATCACTATGACAAGGTCCTAAATGCACTAGAAGACAAAAAGAATACAGATATAATATATACAGACTTTGCAAAAGCCTTCGACAAGTGTGACCATGGCGTAATAGCGCACAAAATGCGTGCTAAAGGAATAACAGGAAAAGTCGGTCGATGGATCTATAATTTCCTCACTAACAGAACACAGAGAGTAGTCGTCAACAGAGTAAAGTCCAAGGCAGCTACGGTGAAAAGCTCTGTTCCACAAGGCACAGTACTCGCTCCCATCTTGTTCCTCATCCTCATATCCGACATAGACAAGGATGTCAGCCACAGCACCGTGTCCTCCTTTGCAGATGACACCCGAATCTGCATGACAGTGTCTTCCATTGCAGACACTGCAAGGCTCCAGGTGGACATCAACCAAATTTTTCAGTGGGCTGCAGAAAACAATATGAAGTTCAACGATGAGAAATTTCAATTACTCAGATATGGTAAACACGAGGAAATTAAATCTTCATCAGAGTACAAAACAAATTCTGGCCACAAAATAGAGCGAAACACCAACGTCAAAGACCTGGGAGTGATCATGTCGGAGGATCTCACCTTCAAGGACCATAACATTGTATCAATCGCATCTGCTAGAAAAATGACAGGATGGATAATGAGAACCTTCAAAACTAGGGAGGCCAAGCCCATGATGACACTCTTCAGGTCACTTGTTCTATCTAGGCTGGAATATTGCTGCACACTAACAGCACCTTTCAAGGCAGGTGAAATTGCTGACCTAGAAAATGTACAGAGAACCTTCACGGCGCGCATAACGGAGATAAAACACCTCAATTACTGGGAGCGCTTGAGGTTCCTAAACCTGTATTCCCTGGAATGCAGGTGGGAGAGATACATGATTATATACACCTGGAAAATCCTAGAGGGACTAGTACCGAACTTGCACACGAAAATCACTCACTACGAAAGCAAAAGACTTGGCAGACGATGCACCATCCCCCCAATGAAAAGCAGGGGTGTCACTAGCACGTTAAGAGACCATACAATAAGTGTCAGGGGCCCGAGACTGTTCAACTGCCTCCCAGCATACATAAGGGGGATTACCAACAGACCCCTGGCAGTCTTCAAGCTGGCACTGGACAAGCACCTAAAGTCGGTTCCTGACCAGCCGGGCTGTGGCTCGTACGTTGGTTTGCGTGCAGCCAGCAGCAACAGCCTGGTTGATCAGGCTCTGATCCACCAGGAGGCCTGGTCACAGACCGGGCCGTGGGGGCGTTGACCCCCGGAACTCTCTCCAGGTAAACTTCAGGTAAAATTTCAAGTGTTTTAAAGTTACTGCATATTTTATATGTACTCTGATAATTATACTTATGTGTACCTGTACTTAAATATACTTACACACTGTGCTGGTGTGCAGGTACACATTAAAATCGCTAAGTCTCTCTCTACTCATGACGCCAATACTACGTAATAATAATCACTCTTGGGCACACTAAATGTCTTATTTTACATCAATATAGGCATTTTCATTAACCCTTAAATGGTCCAAACGTATATATACGTTTTTTCAACATCTGAAAGTATGTAAAAAATGTAGATCTTTTTTGTTTTACAAAAAAATGTGTAAAAACAACTTTTATCTATATTTTTTTTTGTTATATTTGAAAATATGTAAAAAAAAGTAGATCTACTTTTGTAGCATTACGAATTTGAACGTCGATCTGTTTGGACCGTTTAAGGGTTAATTCATCTGATATTTTCCTCAAAATTATATATGAAACCCATTACATAGCATATAAACATGATACATACACTCACAGAATAAAAATTGATGTAAATATGAGATTTGTTT
Source organism: Cherax quadricarinatus (assembly GCF_038502225.1). Classification (NCBI taxonomy): domain Eukaryota; kingdom Metazoa; phylum Arthropoda; class Malacostraca; order Decapoda; family Parastacidae; genus Cherax; species Cherax quadricarinatus. Next base: position 6,361,121 of record NC_091391.1, read on the forward strand.
ACAAAGCAGCTGTGTAGGTAGTGTCGGAAGAATTACATTTTCTCTAGTCAAACTGGGGGATAACTGTAGAAAAATATTCTTTTCGTATGCCTTTACTCTATGTATAGCAATTCACGACCCTTGTGGGTTTAGTGTTTTTTATAATAATAATAATAATAATAATAATATTATTATTATTATTATTATTATTATTATTACATGGAAAGCACATAAATCTATAGGGGAAGGAAGGCGGGGTAGGGGTTGTCCTCGAAAGGGTTGGAGAGAGGGTGTAAAGAAGGTTTTGTGGGCGAGGGGCTTGGACTTCCAGCAAGCATGCATGAGCGTGTTAGATAGGAGTGAATGGAGACGAATGGCACTTGGGACCTGACGATCTTTTGGAGTGTGAGCAGGGTAATATTTAGTGAAGGGATTCAGGGAAACTGGTTATTTTCATATAGTCGGACTTGAGTCCTGGAAATGGGAAGTACAATGTCTGCACTCTAAAGGAGGGGTTTGGGATATTGGCAGTTTGGAGGGATATGTTGTGTATCTTCATACGCATATACACAAATAACCCGCACATAAAAGAGAGAAGCTTACGGCGACGTTTCGGTCCGACTTGGACCATTGACAAAGTCACACTTGTGTATTGTTCCAGTCACGGTATTGTGCCTTTTTGTTATTCATACGTATATGCTTCTAAACTGTTGTGTTCTGAGCACCTCTGCAAAAACAGTGATAATGTGTGAGTGAGGTGAAAGTGTTGAATGATGATGAAAGTATTTTCTTTTTGGGGATTTTCTTTCTTTTTTGGGTCACCCTGCCTCGGTGGGAGACGGCCGACTTGTTAAAAAAGAAAATATTATTATTATTTTCATTCACTCTAAAAATGGTGTGTTACTGTTTGTTTATTCTGTACTAACTTGTACAACTTGTACACATTGTAAGAGTATTTGTATTGTGAGGTAATTATTATTAAAATAAAAAATATCGAGGTAAATGTTTTACAAACTCTTACAAACGTACGTGAATGAACTAAAAGTAGACACATATTAATACGCATTTATTTCGCCTGACCAAGTGATCGTCTCGTTTACTCTTTCGTTAACTAGTTGGCTCTCATTGACGATGGCGTCTAAGGTTAGCTGTAATAAAAAGAGAAGTTGTAAGCCTCTTGCTTTAAGTGCCAAGTTAGAGGATGATGGTGTGCCATTCTGATTTTATTCAATAAACACCCTGCCACTCACCTCTCACACAGTGTGAGCAAAGTAACATTTATGAAGGGGTTCAGGGAAACCGGCAGGCCGGACTTGAGTCCTGGAGATGGGAAGTACAGTGCCTGCACTCTGAAGGAGGGGTGTTAATGTTGCAGTTTAAAAACTGTAGTGTAAAGCACCCTTCTGGCAAGACAGTGATGGAGTGAATGATGGTGAAAGTTTTTCTTTTTCGGGCCACCCTGCCTTGGTGGGAATCGGCCAGTGTGATAATAAAATAATTTTAATATTAATGTGTACTCTGTGTGTATCTTACCTTTTACTGTGTTTTTAATGCATATTTCTATTGGTAACTTAATATAAGTAGTGTAAACTTGTTGTCTGGCATTTATTGCATATTTTATGTGTGCTCTGATAATAATACTTGTAGAGCTGTGTGGTAGCCGGGTGGAGGGACAACATTACGTTTTCTCTGCTCAGCCATCAGAGAAAACGTGTATGAATCTGCGTTTGGCCCAGCCACTCCCTTACTCCGCTTTTGTTTACAATTTTCGGCATGAATTATTCATTACTTCTACCTTCGTTTATGATGGCATCTAAACGTAGTTGCTAGAAATGATTAAATTCAGTGAACAAGGCATGTCGATGTTAATAATATGGCTCTGGGCCACAGTGTAGGTAGCCGGTAGGTGTAGCCCAGGCACTACACCTACCGGCTACACCTACTGGCTACCTACACTGACTTTCTACAAATAAATACTACTCACCTCTCTTCCTATATTAATACTACACATATTTTAAGGTAAATAATGAGTGTACTGTATGTGTATTTTACCTCTCTGGGATGTTTTAAATATCGTATATTAAGTATGAGACGGGGAGCCAGAGCTACCTACACCTGGGCTACCTGCACCTGACTTCCTACAAATAAGTGCTACTCTCCTCTCTCCCTACATTAAGATTACAAATACTTTAAGATAAGTAATGAATTTACTGTGAATGTATTTTACTTTGTGTGTTTTTAATACCTGGTTCTATTACTAACTTAATATAATTTAGTGTAAACTTGTTGTCTTGCATTTATATACATTTATAAATGGAAAAAAAATGGCGTTCTGCCTTCCGGCAATGTCTGCTTTCCGGCGACAGCCTGGAACCTAACCCGCCGTATAAGTGGGGCCCTACTGTATATATGTATGGTCTATTATATATGTACAGTCTATTATATATGTGCATTCTAGTATGTGCATTCTAGTATGTGCATTCTATTGCGTATGTGGTGTCTTGTATATGTACATCATGTGTATGCACAGTCTATTATATATGTAGAGTGGAACCTTGGTTTTCGTCATTAATTCGTTCCAGAAAGTCTGATGAAAACCGAAGTCAATGAAAACTGTAGCGGATTAACCCTTAAATGGTCCAAACGTATATATACGTTTTTTCAACATCCGAAAGTATGTAAAAAAATGTAGATCTTCTTTTTTGTTTTACATTTGAAAACGTGTAAAAAAAACTTTTATCTACATTTTTTTGTTACATTTGAAAATGTTAAAAAAAGTAGATTTACTTTTGTAGCATTAGGAATTTGAACGTCGATTTGTTTGGACCGTTTAAGGGTTAATTGCAAATATAATTAATCCATTCGAGACACCCAAAAGTATTAAAAAATACATTTTATGGAGAATAACTACAATTTTACATACAGAAAACAATGAGAAATAAATATAAAGGACTAATGAAATGGATAAATGAGCATTTAACATTTTTACTTTTATTGAAGACTCTTGTTGGAAGACGCAAGGAGGGGAGAGGGAGGAGAGGTTATTGGTTGGAATGGGAATCCCCTTCCGTAAGGACTTCAGGTATCAAGTCCCTATCCAGGGTTTCCTTCATTGTCTTATTGGTATTGGACCCCTGTCACACAAAAAATGTGTTTAGAGGCGTCTCTTTAAGATTTGCTTAAAATGGGACAAGGCATTGTCATTGAACATGTTGCAGACATGGCTTGCAACAGCTTTGTTAGGGTGATATTTCTCCACAAACCTTTGCAACTCACTCCACTTTTCACACACATCTTTAATCACTGAAGAAGGCACATTCTCCCCTCTTCCTCCTCTGAAGCAACTTCCTCAGCTGCGATGTATTGCTGTTCCAGTTGGTGTTGCAGCTCTTCAGTGGTTAGCTCTTCCCTGTGGTCATTCACCAACTCTTCCATATCCAAGCCACTCACATCCAACCCCATGCTATGAGTTCTTTCTTGAATTCTATTGTTTCTCACCTTTATCAAAGGGCTGGCACTCGGAACTTTCTTTGGCCCCATGGTGGCTTATTTAGCAGTCACACTCAATAAACAAGGACAAAAACAATGGATTATTACGAAATGTTTTGAATGAACATGCAGGGTAATGCCCACTCAAGAAACAAAGCCAAACTGACTTGGAACGCGTGGGATGCTTTGTGTGGGCGCTGGCAGGTGTACATGTTCAGTACGGCGGACCAACGAAAACCGAGGTGATGAACGAAAACTGGGACAAAATTTTGACAAAATAAGTCATCGGAAATCGAATTTGACAACCAGGGCAAACGAAGACAGGTTCCACTATATGGCCTATTATATATGTATGGTCTGTTATGTATGCATGGTCCATTATATGTGCATTCTATTATATATGTATGATCTGTTATACACTGTATATGTATGTGCAGTGTTGTGTGTGGTCTATTATATATGTTGTGTCCATTATATGTAGCTTCTACAGCTAGCCCTCCACTTTTGCGAGCTTCGAACATTTGCGAATACCCAGTTTCCCAATCATATTTACTAAAATAGAGGAAAAAGCATGGAAAAAACTTCCTGTCACGTCCCTATTACCCTCCCTCTTACCCCCTCACTGGCAGCCCGCCAGTCTGCCACTCAATCATTGTCCAGTTATCATCCATCCTGACTTCCTAGCAAGTAAAGGATGGTTTGATAAATTTATGAGATGGTTCTCCCTGCATAACCTGAAGACGAGTGGAGAGTCAGGTTCGGCAGATCACGTGTCGGCACCTGTATTCCCTTGCACTTTGAAAAAATCATCAATGAGAAGGGATACAGGCCTGAGCAGGTGTGGAATATGGATGAAATAGCCCTGTATTGGAAGATGCCTGCCAGGACCTTCATCACCAAGGAGAAGAGTGCACTAGGGTTCAAGGCTATGATAAACTGATGCAGATTAAGGCTGTGCTAACGCTGCTGGGCACATGGTAAAGCCAGGCTTTATTTATAAAGCTGCCAACCCCAGAGCACTGAAGGTGCAGTATTGTTAGACTAAGTAAATGCTATTATTATACAGTGGACCCCCGGTTAACGATATTTTTTCTCTCCAGAAGTATGTTCAGGTGCCAGTACTGACCGAATTTGTTCCCATAAGGAATGTTGTGAAGTAGATTAGTCCATTTCAGACCCCCAAACATACACGTACAAACGCACTTACATAAATACACTTACATAATTGGTCGCATTCCGAGGTGATCGTTATGCGGGGGTCCACTGTATTTCCCTACAATATATTTGCCCATCGAAACATTCACGAACACTAAAGTATAATATTATATTTCCCTGCATCATATTTGTGCACCAAACATTTGCAAATTTTAAAGATTCGCTAGGTTCTTGATCTCCTAACCCTCTTAAATTGGAGGGTCTCCTGTATTATATATGTTGGTTCTATTATATATGTAGGGTCCATTATACAGACAGGCCCCACTTTACTACGCCTTGCTTTACAGCAATTCACTAATACAGCAGTTTTCAATTCTCTAGATCTATGATTTCACCTTCCATGAATGAAGATGTTAACATACAGTAGTATTCCAGCCTAGAGAAAGCGATATAAAAAGGATCATCATTGTCTTGGCATTCATTATTTTGAAGGTTCTTATTATCCATCCCATCATTTTCCTCGCAGATGTGATAGCGATTGTTGTGATAATTGGTGAGATCCTGTGACATAAACACTCGCAAGTCCTTCACACTACTTTTCTGCTCTGTTGTGTGATTACGGCTTGTCATAGACTCGGTTCTAGCTATTATTTCCTGCGGTAGGAGTAATACCTGGAGGGTGTTAGAATTCCCTGCAGCATGGTTCATGACCATGCCTGATGGTGGATCAAAACCTCGTCAACCAGGTTTTTACTGCTGGCTGCATGTAAACTAACCACAGCAAGGTTGGTGAGGTACTGATTGTGTGTGTCCAGCTCCCTCTTGAAGACAGTCAGGGTTCTTGACAACCAGGGGGTCTTGAAGACACTAAGGGGTCTATTGGTAATCCCCCTTAGAAGGGGGTCTATTATATAGATGTCTTGTACCTTATACACTTGTATATTGTGAGATTTTGGTTAACTTTAGGACTAATAATAAATTGACGATGTAATGTGTGTGTATCACAACAATGTGACTAGCTTATCTTAGTCTCTACACTAGCCTATCTTTAAATTATTTTTTTCATTTAGTGCCTTGCCTACATTACTAATATTACTTGTCTGGTATTTCTGATGTTTTCTTTTTGACTGAAGATTGCTTGTTTTAACCCTTAAACTGTCCAAACGTAGATCTGTGTTCACGTGCATAGTGCTCCAAACGTAGATCTATGTTCACGTGCATAGTGCTCCAAACGTAGATCTACTTTTTTTTACATGCTTTCAAATGTAAAAAAAAACGTAGATCTACGTTTGGAATGCTATGCATGTGAACGTAAATCTACGTTTGGACAGTTTAAGGGTTAATTGTATTTTTTTTACTGTCTGATGACTTAACCTAGCTTCGTTTCTATTTTCTTATAGAACTGTTTGTGTGTCTTTGTTTTATATATTCATGCTATCCTCTTATTTTTTGTTTCATAGCTGAAGATAATAGCTGAGGTACGGTGGTCAGTCTTTAAAGCAGCAGACTCAGGTTCGATTCCTGGTGGAGCCTTTTTTATATATGGTTAAAGGTAGGGAAGTTTTCATTGCATTTATGGATTTAGAAAAGGCATATGATAGTGGATAGGGGAGCAATGTGGCAGATGTAAGTATATGGAATAGGTGGTAAGTTACTAAATGCTGTAAAGGGTTTTTATGAGGATAGTGAGGCTCAGGTTAGGGTGTGTAGAAGAGAGGGAGACTACTTCCCAGTAAAAGTAGGTCTTAGACAGGGATGTGTAATGTCACCATGGTTGTTTAATATATAGATGGGGTTATAATAGAAGTAAATGCTAGGGTGTTGGGGAGAGGAGTGGGATTAAATTATGGGGAATCAAATCCAAAATGGGAGTTGACAGTTACTTTTTGCTGGTGATATTGTGCTTATGGGAGATTCTAAAGAAAAGTTGCAAAGGTTAATGGACGAGTTTGGTAGTGTGTGTAAAGGTAGAAAGTTGAAAATGAACATAGATAAGAGTAAGGTAATGTGGGTATCAAATGATTTAGATAAAGAAAAATTGGAAATCACATTGGAAAGAGGGAGTATGGAAGAAGTGAATGTTTTCAGATATTTGGGAGTTGATGTGTCAGTGGATGGGTTTATAAAGGATGAGGTTAACCATAGAATTGATGAAGGAAAAAAGGTGAGTGGTGCGTTGAGGTATATGTGGAGACAAAAAACGTTATCCATGGATGCAAAGAAGGGAATGTATTAAAGTATAGTGGTACCAACAGATTTATAAGGGTGTGAAGCTTGGGTTGCAAATGCTGCAGCGAGGAGATGGTTGGAGGCAGTAGAGATGTCCTGTCTAAAGGCAATGTGTGGTGTAAATATTATGCAGAGAATTCAGAGTGTGGAAATTAGGAGAAGGTGTGGAGTTACTAAAAGTATTAGTCAGAGGGCTGAAGAGGGGTTGTTGAGGTGGTTTGGTCACTTAGAAAGAATGGATCAAAGTAGAATGACTTGGAGAGTATATAAATCTGTAGGGGAATGAACGCAGGGTAGGGGTCTTAGAAAAGGTTGGAGGGAGGGGGTAAATTAGGTTTTGTGGGCAAGGAGCTTGGACTTCCAGCAAGTGTGTGTGAGCGTGTTGGATAAGAGTGAATGGAGACAAATGGTATTTGGCACCTGATGAGCTGTTGGAGTGTGAGCAGGGTAATATTTAGTAAAGGGATTCAGGGAAACCGGTTATTTTATATAGCCGGACTTGAGTCCTGGAAATGGGTAGTACAATGTCTGCACTCTAAAGGAGGGGTTTGGGATGTTGGCAGTTTGGAGGGATATGTTGTGTATCTTTATATGTATATACTTCCAAACTGTTGTGTTCTGAGCACCTCTGCAAAAACAGTGATTATGTATGAATGAGGTGAAAGTGTTGAATGATGAAAGTATTTTCTTTTTGGGTATTTTTTTTCTTTTTTTGGTCACCCTGCCTCGGTGGGAGACGACCAACTTGTTGAAAAAAAAAAAAAATTGTCTATAATTTTATTTGTAATTTGTGTGAATATATTAATTTTATTGTAGGTGAAAAATGTTAGTTTTGTCAATTTTGTGTCTTCCTTTTCTTAGTACAGTGGACCCCCGGTTAACGATATTTTTTCACTCCAGAAGTATGTTCAGGTGCCAGTACTGACCGAATTTGTTAGATTAGTCCATAAGTACAAACGCACTATTGTGAAGATAGATTAGGTCCATTTAAGAAATATTGTGAAGTAGATTAGTCAGACCCCCAAACATACACGTACAAACGCACTTACATAAATACACTTACATAATTGGTCGCATTCGGAGGTAATCGTTATGCGGGGGTCCACTGTAATAGCTATTTTTTTTGTAATATAGTATTTGTAATTCTTATGTTATTTATTTCTGATACTTTCATTTTATTGCATGTGATAAATGTTACTAGAGTTTTCTCAGTTGTATCTACCTCATCTTAGAGTTTTTTTTTTTTGATAATATAGTATTTGTTTTGAGTATTGTGTGAATTATTTGTTTTGAGTATTGTGTGAATTATGTAACTAAAGTAAGATTATTTTATAGGGTTTAGCATCAACAAGGCATGCTGAGGAAATGCCGGAGATTTACAAGAGAACCTGCGTGCGGTCAGCAGTAACAGCCTGGTTGATCTGTCCCTGATCCACCGCAAGGCCTGGTCATGGACCATGCTGCAGGGGGCATTGACCCCCCTGAACACACTCCAGATATACTTCGTTCCTGGAGGGAGCCACAGTATTTCCAGAGGTCAAACAAGGTACGTGGAATGAAGGTTAGTCTAGGTAAGGTTTGTCAGAAAACAGTACAAGTGTTTCCTGATGTGGGTCTTAGATGATGACCCACCATTGGAGCTTTTGGTCATCTGACCAAGGCCTTCCACTGGCTTATTGGTCCACCCCTTTAAAAATGTGGCCACTTATAACTAACATATTACGTGGAATAAAAAATAGTAGAAAACACACAATACGGTAGAACCCTCGTATCCACTGATTCAGTATCTATAGTTTATCCATTGTTTACTTCGGCCCAAAAATACCTCTTAATTCTGCATAATAATGGCTTCGAAGTGAAAAAATAGAGACACTAATAGTTCTTCAAATTATTATTTTTATTATGATCAAAGGGGAAGCGCTAAACCCGTAGGATTATACAGCGCCCGGGGGGGGATGTGGAAGGCATTCAGGCTTAATTCGGGGAACTGGAGCACAGTTCCAATTCACTAAATCAAGAGCCCCTCACCAACATCAAGGAACCTTCCATGAGGGGATAGTTCTTCAAAGCCTAAGAGAAGCTGTGAAGCGATTCCCATCAGTTACAATTCTCCACGTATGCATGTATGAGTATAGGACTTACGTATTGGGTTGACTACTATAAGGCACGAGGTTTTGGCATCCGTGGCAGGTCCCCGCAGATAAGAGGTAACTACTGTGTAATAAAATTTTTATTTGTAGTACAAATTATGAATTTTGTGTGAAAATGTTTTTGTAGGCACAGAAAACCACTAACAGTGCTAGTCATGACATTATGCCGCCCCTCCTCCAAATGTACTAAAACACAAACACGTGCTATGAAAGATTATAATACAGGTCCCCCTCAACATTCGCGTTTTCCATTTTTGTGGGCTTCGAACATTCATGAATTCCCAGCCGCCCAATCATTTAAAATGTCATTACATACGTTAGGAATTGTGGCAGTGGCAGAGTTTGTTTGGAGATAGGACAAGATAGTCCTTCAATGACACTAAAATCAACTCTACGGTTTATTTATCTATCACAATTCATCTAATATGACATAATAAACAATATTAATAACATAGAAACATGACATATACTCGAGAGTGAATAAAATGTCATTATGTCACGAGTGTTGTGTTGGGTTTATAAGCCACCGAGACAAGCCGTACATAGTGGTGGTTGAGGCGGTAGAGACTAGAGATGATGGTGTTGTCAGTTGCCCTATATAACACCAACAACATTGGAGGGGTTAGGTTCGTGCTGTCCTTTTTCTATCGATTAATCACTTTCTCCACTGTTAATGCTACACTTTATCACTGGCTGGCTCTATAGCCTTCATCGACTCATGCTGCTTTAGTATCATACATATCGTAGAATCACTGAAGAAGGTACATTCTCCCCTCTTCCTCCTCCATTTTGGTACTCTGCTACGAGTTCTTTCTTGAATTCTATAATCTTTCTCAACTTTACTAAAGGACTGGCACTAGTACAATATTTTGTTTTCATGTGTTTCATGATTGTTTATGGTTCAGTAGGTTAAGGAAGCAGTATTGTTAGGCTAAGTAAATGCTGTTATTATATTCCCCTACAATATACAGTGGACCCCCGCATAACGATCACCTCCGAAAGCGACCAATTATGTAAGTGTATTTATGAAAGTGTGTTTGTACGTGTATGTTTGGGGGTCTGAAATGGACTAATCTACTTCACAATATTCCTTATGGGAACAAATTCGGTCAGTACTGGCACCTGAACATACTTCTGGATTGAAAAAATATCGTTAACCGGGGGTCCACTGTATTGGGGCACCAAACATTCATGATTTTTCAACATTCGTGAGATTTTTGATTCCCTAACCCTTGCGAATGTGGAAGGAGACCTGTATATATATTTGCATACTTACTGAGGTTTCAGTACTTGGTGCTGCGTCCTTTACACATAATCATGTCCCTCAGCCATGTTGGAAGACACACTCAAATTCTTGAGGGTTTGGGGAGGAATATTATTCCATGTCTCGTGTAGAGCAGCCTCCAGCCGTGGGATGTAACTGATATCCTTTCCCAGTAAACTTCGTTTCACTATTGACCAGAAGTTCTCAATAGGGTTTAGGTCTGGGGAATTACCTGGCCAGTTATTAAACAACCTCACTTCACAGTCCTTAAGCTACTGAACTATAGACTTGGTGATATGACACGGTGCACCATCCTACATAAAAACTGTAGCCCCACACTTGTCAAACGCCTCAGGTAAATTGTCACACCCCGAAACCATGAGCAAGTCTGAGTGTTTGGTGGTCCCACAGTTGTAGCATGGGTCTAGCGGGGTCACTACCTCTGGGCTGGTACACGTCCCCCATAATTACAGGTGACGGTGAAGGTTCTTCATCACTCCAAAGTACTTCAGACCACTGTTGAAGAGTCCAGTGAAGATACTTCTTTGCATAATCCATCCTACGTTTCTTCTGTGGCTTGGAGAGGATCGGTTTCTTAACCTGGTGGTGACTACTGTAGCCCAGTTCTGACACACGTCTGTTAACAGGTCTTAGACACCTCTGAGAGAAGATGTGAGTTCATTTCTTTCAATTCTCTAGCAGTTGTCTTAGGAGTACTCTCTAACTGCTGCTTTAACACAGTTAAGGTACGAACAGATGTTGACTTTGAGGGGCCAGGCCGAGGTTTGGCATACAGTAACTTGACACCGCCACCAACCTTGAAAAGCAGCACCCAGTTCCTCACTGAACGCTCACACACACTAACATTCTCCACTACCTCTTTCATCTAGTGCCCAGCTTTGTGAAGCCCTATGATTTAAGCTATAGTTTCAGGTGTTAAAGACTTCCTTTTACCCATAATCAAACATGTATAGCTCCAAAACCGAAGGGAACACTGGACAAAAGATGGGGCAGATGAAAGACAAAAGTGCAACACTTCCTCTCACCATCGCAGCCACGTGAACACTGAGGAGTCGCTGTAGAGTGTGGCGGCATGACTTCATGCTAATGGTTGCTACCTGGCATAATGCACTGACGAAGAAAGACCCCCCCTGTATGGTAGGCCTTTGATTTTCTTCATGGCATTATTCCGGGGCACTCACCCAGCATAATGCCATGACTAGCACTGTATGTAATGCATTCCAGGCAACTAATCATAAGGCTTGAATGTTACTTAAGAACTAGATACATGTATAGACTATTAAGTAGGACTTCGTAAGTAGTCACATAGGACAACCCAAGAAAGTCAGTGCATTATTGAGAGACTGTCTTATTTCCATTGTGGTCCTCAGTCTTGTCCCCCAGGATGCCACCCACACCAGTCGCCTAATACCTAGGTACCTACTTGCTGATAGTGAACAGGACGATAGGTGTAAGGAAATGTGCCCAGTGTTTCCATCCTTGTCAGGGATCGAACTACAATCATAAGTACACAGTAGAAAGGCAGCTATTGACATGATATGGTGTTTGCTGCACCAACTAGTGGCAGCTTTCTGAAGCTCACTCATTATTAATAATAATTTAGGGAACTGGAACATGGATCCAATTCCCTAGATCAAGAGCCCCTCACCAGTGTCAAGGAACCTCGACACTGGTGAGGGGCTCTTGATCTAGGGAATTGGATCTGTGTTCCAGTTCCCTAAATTAATAATAATAATGAGTGAGCTTCAGTTCCTTAAATTAATAATAATTATAATAATGAGCTTCAGAATGCTGCCAAATTAGTCTGTTTACCTCGCTGTGGAAGCACTTCTCTCATGTTTTGCTTGCATTTTTCTGACGTTATTTTGCCAAGTTTTTTTTTTCTAACCATGGGTCCTAAGAAAGTAAGTGGAAAGGACAGTGTTGAGAAGAAAGAGGATGATATCGATGGAATTAAAGCATGAAATCATAGATAAACAAGTGAGGTGTGTGGGTTGATGGAGAAGCTCGCTTGTAACTCGGAGCAAAATAATCAACTGAGCGACAGCTCATATTTCGAAAGACTCGTATGTTGGGACACTCATAAGTCGAGGTTCCACTGTATGGGTGTATGCCAGATCGTATTTTTCTTGTACGTATTTTCGTTGTAAGATTTTCTACAGCTATTTTCATTCCACCTTAAGCCATATATACATTGTCCATAGAGATGTAATTGTAAAACCAATTGATCTGTTCCAGACACCCAAAAATATTAACAAAAAATACATTTTATAGAGTAAAATATAGGGAGGTACCACCTCTGGAACTGTCCTAGGGACCCTCATCCTCAGAGAAAAGAATAAACTTGTTTCAGGGAAAACTCAAGGTTCTCCCTGAAGCTGTTTGAAAATTTTCTCCTACCACCCCCTATATTTCATAGATACTTTATTTAAAGACAAAATAAACTGACATTATAGAGGATAACTATAGTTTTACATACAAACTAGGGCATATGGAAACCTAGGTTCCGCTGTACTTGCTTGCGTCTAGGTGAACAGCAACAGTAAGTGTAAGAAGAAAACATGACCAGCACTTCCACCCATGCTGGGTGGAAGTGCTGGTTTTTGAAATGAGATGAGGTAAGATAACAGCTCTTAGCTTGTAAAACTGATGTGTAATTTTTTTTCTTTTTTTTCTACAGCGTGTAAGGTCAAGATTATCAAAGACATTCTGTATTATGATTTAGTTTTTTGCCTTTCCAGAAAAGTTTAAGTATGTACGAGAATATCATCAGCATAGCTAAGTGTGGTATTACGGAGGGTATTTGAATATTTAAGTAGGGTATTGATTAATATATTAAATAATGTGGGACTTAATATACCACCTTGTGTGGTGAATTACATATGCAGCTGATTTTCTATAGATAACCAAGAATCCACTATAAATGCAAACCACTTTTACATATCCATTTTAGCTAATTCACACACAATGCATTTTTTGATATAAAAAAAAGTCATATCAGAATTACTCAGTGACCCTTGTTAAAAACAAAGATTGGGACTTTGTTGGTGGTTCTCATGTTTAAGCCCGGGGTCCACCTGATCGAAATCGGCAATTTCACATTCCAGTGTCTCTCTACAGGGGAAACTTTCCTTCTGATTCATTTCCAGATTGGGGCACTTGTAATATTTTATTACCAGCCTGGCTATTAGATACCTGGAGTTTACCTGGAGAGAGTTCCGAGGGTCAACGCCCCCGCGGCCCGGTCTGTGACCAGGCCTCCTGGTGGATCAGAGCCTGATCAACCAGGCTGTTGCTGCTGGCTGCACGCAAACCAACGTACGAGCCACAGCCCGGCTGGTCAGGAACCGACTTTAGGTGCTTGTCCAGTGCCAGCTTGAAGACTGCCAGGGGTCTGTTGGTAATCCCCCTTATGTATGCTGGGAGGCAGTTGAACAGTCTCGGGCCCCTGACACTTATTGTATGGTCTCTTAACGTGCTAGTGACACCCCTGCTTTTCATTGGGGGGATGTTGCATCGTCTGCCAAGTCTTTTGCTTTCGTAGTGAGTGATTTTCGTGTGCAAGTTCGGTACTAGTCCCTCTAGGATTTTCCAGGTGTATATAATCATGTATCTCTCCCGCCTGCGTTCCAGGGAATACAGGTTCAGGAACCTCAAGCGCTCCCAGTAATTGAGGTGTTTTATCTCCGTTATGCGCGCCGTGAAGGTTCTCTGTACATTTTCTAGGTCAGCAATTTCACCTGCCTTGAAAGGTGCTGTTAGTGTGCAGCAATATTCCAGCCTAGATAGAACAAGTGACCTGAAGAGTGTCATCATGGGCTTGGCCTCCCTAGTTTTGAAGGTTCTCATTATCCATCCTGTCATTTTTTTAGCAGATGTGATTGATACAATGTTATGGTCCTTGAAGGTGAGATCCTCCGACATGATCACTCCCAGGTCTTTGACGTTGGTGTTTCGCTCTATTTTGTGGCCAGAATTTGTTTTGTACTCTGATGAAGATTTAATTTCCTCATGTTTACCATATCTGAGTAATTGAAATTTCTCATCGTTGAACTTCATATTGTTTTCTGCAGCCCACTGAAAGATTCGGTTGATGTCCGCCTGGAGCCTTGCAGTGTCTGCAATGGAAGACACTGTCATGCAGATTCGGGTGTCATCTGCAAAGGAAGACACGGTGCTGTGGCTGACATCCTTGTCTATGTCGGATATGAGGATGAGGAACAAGATGGGAGCGAGTACTGTGCCTTGTGGAACAGAGCTTTTCACCGTAGCTGCCTCGGACTTTACTCTGTTGACGACTACTCTCTGTGTTCTGTTAGTGAGGAAATTATAGATCCATCAACCGACTTTTCCTGTTATTCCTTTAGCACGCATTTTGTGCGCTATTACACCATGGTCACACTTGTCGAAGGCTTTTGCAAAGTCTGTATATATTACATCTGCAATCTTTTTATCTTCTAGTGCATTTAGGACCTTGTCGTAGTGATCCAATAGTTGAGACAGACAGGAGCGACCTGTTCTAAACCCATGTTGCCCTGGGTTGTGTAACTGATGGGTTTCTAGATGGGTGGTGATCTTGCTTCTTAGGACCCTTTCAAAGATTTTTATGATATGGGATGTTAGTGCTATCAGTCTGTAGTTCTTTGCTGTTGCTTTACTGCCCCCTTTGTGGAGTGGGACTATGTCTGTTGTTTTTAGTAACTGTGGGACGACCCCCGTGTCCATGCTCCCTCTCCATAGGATGGAAAAGGCTCGTGATAGGGGCTTCTTGCAGTTCTTGATGAGCACGGAGTTCCATGAGTCTGGCCCTGGGGCAGAGTGCATGGGCATGTCATTTATCGCTTGTTCGAAGTCATTTGGCGTCAGGATAACATCGGATAGGCTTGTGTTAACCAAATTTTGTGGCTCTCTCATAAAAAATTCATTTTGATCTTCGACTCTCAGTCTGGTTAGCGGCTTGCTAAAAACTGAGTCATATTGGGACTTGAGTAGCTCACTCATTTCCTTGCTGTCATCTGTGTAGGACCCATCTTGTTTAAGTAGGGGCCCAATACTGGATGTTGTTCTCGACTTTGATTTGGCATAGGAGAAGAAATACTTTGGGTTTCTTTCGATTTCATTTATGGCTTTTAGTTCTTCCCGCGATTCCTGACTCCTATAAGATTCCTTTAGCTTGAGTTCGATGCTTGCTATTTCTCTGACCAGTGTCTCCCTACGCATTTCAGATATATTGACCTCTTTTAGCCGCTCTGTTATTCTTTTCCGTCGCCTGTAAAGGGAGCGCCTGTCTCTTTCTATTTTACATCTACTCCTCCTTTTTCTTAGAGGAATAAGCCTTGTGCATACATCGAGTGCCACCAAGTTAATCTGTTCTAGGCATACGTTGGGGTCTGTGTTGCTTAGTACATCTTCCCAGCTTATATCGGTTAGGACTTGGTTTACTTGGTCCCACTTTATGACACATATGCAACAGTTAGGTATCTTTATTATGAAACGTTTTGTTATTGAAGTTGAATTTGGTGAATGCTCCCTCGTGACTAGTCTCATTATGTCGGTCTGGGGCTCCACGCATACATGTCTGAACCTCAATTATGTTGTGATCTGAGTATATTGGTTTTGATATGGTGACATTTCTTATCAGATCATCATTGTTAGTGAAGATGAGGTCTAGTGTATTCTCCAGTCTAGTAGGCTCTAGTATTTGCTGGTTTAAATTGAATTTTGTGCAGAGATTTAAAAGCTCGTGTGAGTGTGAGTTTTCATCAGAGCTGCCTCCTGGTGTTGTTACTGCAACAATATTATTTGCTATATTCCTCCATTTTAGGTGCCTTAAGTTGAAATCCCCCAGGAGCAAGATGTTGGGTGCAGGAGCTGGAAGATTTTCCAGACAGTGGTCAATTTTTAACAGCTGTTCCTGGAATTGCTGGGATTTTGCATCCGGAGGCTTGTAGACTACCACAATGACTAGGTTTTGGTTCTCGACCTTTACTGCTAAAACTTCCACTACATCATTTGAGGCATTTAGCAGTTCTGTGCAAACAAGTGACTCTGCAATGTACAGGCCAACCCCCCCCCCCCCCCCCCCCCCTTTTGCCTGTTCACTCTGTCACATCTGTATAGGTTGTAACCTGGGATCCATATTTCGTTGTCCAAGTGATCCTTTATGTGGGTCTCAGTGAAAGCCGCGAACATTGCCTTTGCCTCTGCAAGCAGTCCACGGATGAAAGGTATTTTGTTGTTTGTTGCTGGCTTTAGACCCTGTATATTTGCAAAGAAGAATGTCATCGGACTGGTGGTATTGTTGGTACTGGGGGGGATTTTTTTTCCGGCATTAGTATCTGTGTCTGTTGGTTTGGAGTGGAGGCCATCGACTGTGGTTCCACTCCAGGAATGACTGGATTTGGTGTACGATTTCTGCCATTTCCTGCCAGTTTTTTTTCCTTCCTGGCACTAAAAAACCTCTCCCTCTTGAGTGGCTGTGGCTACCCAGGTTTTCCCATGGCCTGGATGTTTTGTATCTTTTTGTACCCTTTAGATGGTGTGCCTGGCAATTTAAGTTATAGCACAGTCTTTCCTGTACTGAAGAGGTACACATTTCAGGGTGAAAAAGCTTACAGGAAGGGAGTTTGCATTTTCCTGTTGTCATATGGGCATGGCATTTTCTAGGGTGGTCATAGTTGCACGTCCCGTCTGTTTTTCCAGATTTCCCATGTCTGCAGATACCAAGTGCATAGTATGTGCACAGGCTTGGTTTCCGTTTGCCTTGGGTTTCTGTGACTGTATTCCCTGTTGGTGCATGTTTCCCTGTCTTATTCCTATCCTCCCTAGCACCAACAATTGAGCTCCCACCAGTTGTTTTTGGTAATATATCCTCACTATAGCTAGTGGAGTCCTCTTGTTTGCTATTTCCTGTGGTATTTCTAGTTTGCAATATTGGTTTTATCTTATCTTTGACTACACTTGTTTCCCCACTACGGTTCCTGTCCCCTATGAGGTCATTTATATGTATTCCTTCCTGCGTATAATTCCCGACTACCTGGACAAAATCTCCAGCTTCACCATTACTGTCTCCCAGGACAGCACCTCCAGCTTCACCATTACTGTCTCCCAGGACAGCACCTCCAGCTTCACCATTACTGTCTCTCAGGACAGCACCTCCAGCTTCACCATTACTGTCTCTCAGGACAGCACCTCCAGCTTCACTATTACTGTCTCCCAGGACAGCACCTCTGGCTTCACCATTACTGTCTCCCAGGACAGCACTATCAGCCCCACATTTACTGACTACCAGGACATCACCTCCAGCCTTACAGTTTCTGGCTACATGGCCAGTATCAAGGGCAGTACCATTCAGCCCAGACTTTTTATGTTCCCATCTGTTGTAGAAAGCTTCCAGGTTGTCTATGAAAGCAGCTTTGATGTTATCCTCTTTTAATACCCTTGTGATTTTAGTCCACAGATTTTCCTCATTTGGGCATACCCAAAAACACTTCCCTGTTTTAATACTGCTTGTAGCTAGTTCTTGGATATCTGCACAAGGGGCGTGACACCAATTTCCACAAAAATGACAATTTATCCATGTGGAAGCCCGTTTGTTTGATTGACTGCAGACTATACAGAGCTTCATAATGATTTGAGTGGTTGATTTACTGTAATTCTACTAGCAACCTCTTGAATACTCTATTAATAACCTCCTTAAATGAAGCTCTAGCTATTTGTATTTCTATTTCTAACTAATTGGACAGCTTACCGTGTACGTTCCTGGTTTATATTTATTGTTTGTGTTTGATAAGGGCGCCTACAACCCCATCCATTTACAGTCTGCTTTATTGTCCAGTACAGTAGAAATTGGTTATGAATATTTTATTTTTTTTCAAGGAACTGACCGTCCCCCACCGAGGTAGGGTGACCTCATAAGAGAAGACTTTCACCGTCATTCACTCCATTACACTCTTGACGAGGGGGACCAATACTACAAAACTGTGAACATCTCTACCCCTCCTTCAGAGTGTAGGTACTGTACATCCCACCTCCAGAACTCAAGTCTACAGAAATCAGCTACAACAAAAGTAGGTGGAATAGAAATAAAGTAAACCGAGCCATTTACATAAACATTAAATAGAAATCAACTTAATAGGTACATGAATGTTAACTATACTAGATATAATTTTCCTCCCTTACTGTAGCTTCATTCTTTAGGAATCTTTTAGGTCTCTTCCTGAGGAGGTGCTGGTAGAGAGACCAGGCTGGCCTGAGTCCTGCTGTGGTGCTCCACAGTATTACTATGGTGCTCCAAAATCCTACTAAGTCCTACTGTGGTGCTCTAAAACTCTGACTCGTCGTTAATGTCTGAATTAAGAACAGAGGCACAATACTGTGACGTCAGCAAAACACAAATAACCTGCACGTAGAAGCTGACGATGAATATTCATGTCCAAATGAATTGTTGTAAGATCTTCTTGTGCTGGAGTTGAATAATTCACATCTGACATTTTCTTTTAGGTGATTGTAGTGTCTTGGTAATAAAGAATTAACTTGTCTTATATATCTGAAATAAATCTGCCGAACAAGAAATTTACTTTCAATGTTACTTTTTTTATTCACCAGGGTTTCCACTGCACTAACAATTGTTCTTTACTCTAAAAGCACCAGCAGCTTTGATTTCCCATTGCCAACCAAAGATTTTGTTGACCTGAGTGAACTATCTACCTGGAGGGTATTTCGAGGATCGACGCCCCCCTCGGTCTGGTCCACAACAAGGCCTCCCGGTGGATCAGGGCCTAACCAACGAGGCTGATACTGCTGGCCGCACGCAGTCCAACATGCAGACATTAGCTCAGGATGGCCATGAGCTCTCCAACCAGTCGTCCTAGCCAGTTTTAATTAAGAATACTTTGTGAAGGTAAGTTTCAAGTTTACCATCCTGAGGGGTGTAAGATTGGTTTTCTGCTCAGTCCTCTCGCTCAATTTTTCCGTCATTTTTAGCTGCTGGGACCTGTTAGTCACACTTTTTTGGGCACAATCAGGGTTACTCATTTTATAAGCTCGTGTCTTTGCCTCGTTTCTTTTAATTATGAGAGTTTCTTTAGTTGCATTAATAAATTAGTATCTGTCTCCATGGAGAAGTGAAATGGAGTTCCTCCTCCGTAAGCCATGCATGTCGTAAGAGGCAACTAAAATGCCGGGAGCAAGGGGATAATAACCCCTTCTCCTGTATACATTACTGAACTTAAACAGAGAAACTTGTTTTTCTTTATTGGTCACCCCACCTCGGTGGGACACGGCCGGTTTGTTGAAAGATAGAATTGTTTATTAGTAATAGTTATCGATTTATTTATTTACGATATACAGTGGAACCTGTTTTTGTATGCCTTAGTTTGTATGTAAGACTAGAGTTATTCTCTATAAAATGTATTTTTTTTTGTTAATATTTCCCATAATACAAATCCAGTTAATCCGTTCGTCACCCAAAAGTATTAAAAAATACATTGTATAGAGAATAATTAAAGTTTTACATACAGACAACTAGGTCATACAAAACCAGAGGTTCCACTGAAATTTGATTATTCTCCTTTGAAAGTGGGAAAGAATTCTTCCTCTGTAAGCCATGTACAGTGGACCCCCGGTTAACGATATTTTTTCACTCCAGAAGTATGTTCAGGTGCCAGTACTGACCGAATTTGTTCCCATAAGGAATATTGTGAAGTAGATTAGTCCATTTCAGACCCCCAAACATACACGTACAAACGCACTTACATAAATACACTTACATAACTGGTCGCATTCGGAGGTGATCGTTATGCGGGGGTCCACTGTATGTCATAAGAGGCAGCTAAAATGTTGCGAGTAAGGGACTAGTAGCCCCTTCTATGTAAATTACTAAATTTAAAAAGAAAAAAAACTTATTTTTATTAAATTTTCTTTTAATATACTTCATTTTTTCTTTTCAGGTCGCCCTGCCTCTGTGGGATACAGCCGGTGTGTTAAAAACAAAAATTTGATTATTGATATAGTATTGTATGTTTGATACAACTGCATTATTGTACAGTAGACAGTCATTTAACCCTTTCAAAGTCCAGAGGCTAAATTTCAAAGTGTGCACCAGGGTCCAAGAATTTAAAAAAAAAATAATTTTTTCTTATGAAATGGTAGTGAATTTTTTTCTGAAGGTAATAAAACAAAAAGTATGAAATTTGATCAAGGAAAATTGATGAAATTTTGCTCTCGTGAATTTTGATGTGTCAGCGATATTTACTCATCGGTGATTTTGCCGAATTTGACTCGCATTTTAGGCTAATTAACCCTTGTGGCTTACCGCTTCTTTTTGATTATAATAATAATTAAGCTAATTATGTTATTCCAGTCAACCAAATTCTTAACTATTTCACTAGTACAGTGGACCCCCGGTTAACGATATTTTTTCATTCCAGTAGTATGTTCAGGTGTCAGTACTGACCGAATTTGTTCCCATAAGGAATATTGTGAAGTAGATTAGTCCATTTCAGACCCCCAAACATACACGTACAAACGCACTTACATAAATACACTTACATAATTGGTCGCATTCGGAGGTGATCGTTATGCGGGGGTCCACTGTATTACTTGTATTCTATCAATTGAGCACAAGAAATCGCCAAGTCAACTGTTTCAACTACAAAATAGTGATTGGAAATTGGTAATTTGGCCAATTTAATGCAAAGTTCAAAATATTCCAATTTCAAAATAGGGTCCAGAATAAACAATGCAGGCATTCCTGGCACTAAACTAACATTTCCTCTGTTGATTACTTATGTTATCAGGCTTTACAAATGAATTCCATTTTGATTTTTTATTCACAATGAATTTTTATTCAAACCAAAAAATAGAAGATTTTCTGTTGTGCAATATTGTAATTGTGTAAATAATAACACATATGTGAAGGTATATTAGACCCGCCAGACGTGTGAGGTCATTTATTTACTCTTGAACATTGGCAAAAATTTAACATTTCCTCAATGAGCTCAGTTGCAAGCAATTTTCAGTATTAAAACCAATGAAAATCACCTCTATTTCTGTCAAATATCTGCCATTCTATCAAATGAGACCAAGAAATTGCAAATACAACTAAAAAAAAAAAACTGCAAAGTCACCATTTTAATGAAAAATTACGGTCGTTTTTTTTCTCGTTATATACAGTGTGTTGCAGGATTTGTTTTGTGGTGCACACATACCCCATTGATGTATTCTCTCATATCTAGACCCTAATTTACTGCTTACAGCTTATCAAAGTGAGCTGAGCTCACGGCGTAGATCTACTGTTTGAACCATCAAATCAAAGCCGTAGAACTACAGCACGGATCCTGAAAGGGTTCACGTGGTTTTATTTGACACGTGGTTATAGCATTATTAAAGAATTGCAACACAATTTTGTACAAGTAAAAAATTTGGATTGTTGCGTCGCCCACGGGATACACTGTTACTTCCTCATTCTGAAGGATGAATGAGGATCCTGCAGTTCTTTAGGTGGAAAGTACAGTACCTGTACTCTGAAGGATGAGAGAGGATGTAACAGTTCTGGACATGGGAAGTACAGTACTTGTACTCTGAAGGATGAGAGAGGATGTTACAGTTCTGGAGGTGGGTAGTACAGTACCTGTACTCTGAAGGATGAGTGACGATGTTACAGTTCTGTAGGTGGGAAGTACAGTACCTGTACTCTGAAGGATGAGAGAGGATGTAACAGTTCTGGACATGGGAAGTACAGTACTTGTACTCTGAAGGATGAGTGAGGATGTTACAGTTCTGGAGGTGGGAAGTACAGTACCTGTACTCTGAAGGATGAGTGACGATGTTACAGTTCTGTAGGTGGGAAGTACAGTACCTGTACTCTGAAGGATGAGTGAGGATGTTACAGTTCTGGAGGTGGGAAGTACAGTACCTGTACTCTGAAGGATGAGTGAGGATGTTACAGTTCTGAAGATGGGAAGTACAGTACCTGTACTCTGAAGGATGAGTGAGAATGTTAGTTCTGGAGGTGGGAAGTACAGTACCTGTACTCTGGAGGATGAGTGAGAATGTAACAGTTCTGGACATGGGAAGTACAGTACCTGTACTCTGAAGGATGAGTGAGGATGTTACAGTTCTGGAGGTGGGAAGTACAGTACCTGTACTCTGGAGGATGAGTGAGAATGTAACAGTTCTGGACATGGGAAGTACAGTACCTGTACTCTGAAGGATGAGTGAGGATGTTACAGTTCTGGAGGTGGGTAGTACAGTACCTGTACTCTGAAGGATGAGTGAGGATGTTACAGTTCTGGAGGTGGGATGTACAGTACCTGTACTCTGAAGGATGAGTGAGAATGTAACAGTTCTGGACATGGGAAGTACAGTACCTGTACTCTGAAGGATGAGTGAGGATGTTACAGTTCTGGAGGTGGGAAGTACAGTACCTGTACTCTGGAGGATGAGTGAGAATGTAACAGTACCTGTACTATGAAGGATGAGTGGGATGTTACATTTCTGGAGGTACACAATACCTGTACTATGAAGGATGAGTGAGGATGTTACATTTCTGGAGGTGGGAAGTACAATACCTGTACTATGAAGGATGAGTGAGGATGTTACATTTCTGGAGGTGGGAAGTACAATACCTGTACTCTGAAGGATGAGTATGGATGTTACAGTTCTGGAGGTGGGAAGTACAGTACCTGTACTCTAAAGGATGAGTGAGGATGTTAATTCTGGAGGTGGGTAGTACAGTACCTGTACTCTGAAGAATGAATGAGGATGTTACAGAACGAGGTGGGTAGTACAGTGCCTGTACTATGGAGGATGAATGAGGATGTTACAGTCCTGGAGGTGGGAAGTACAGTACCTGTACTATGAAGGATGAGTGAGGATGTTACAGTTCTGGAGGTGGGAAGTACAGTACCTGTACTCTAAAGGATGAGTGAGGATGTTAGTTCTGGAGGTGGGTAGTACAGTACCTGTACTCTGAAGCATGAGTGAGGAAGTTACAGTTCTGGAGGTGGGAAGTACAGTGCCTGCACTCTGAAGGATGAGTGAGGATGTTACAGTTCTGGAGGTGGGAAGTACAGTGCCTATACTCTGAAGGATGAGTGAGGAAGTTAGTTCTGGAGGTGGGAAGTACAGTGCCTGCACTCTGAAGGATGAGTGAGGATGTTACAGTTCTGGAGGTGGGAAGTACAGTACCTGTACTCTGAAGGATGATTGAAGATGTTATGGAGGTGGGAAGTACAGTACCTGTACTCTGAAGGATGAGTGAGGATGTTACAGTTCTGGAGGTGGGAAGTACAGTACCTGTACTCTGAAGTGTAAGTGAGGATGTTACAGTTCTGGAGGTGGGAAGTACAGTACCTGTACTCTGAAAGATAAGTGAGGATGTTACAGTTCTGGAGGTGGGAAGTACAGTTCCTGTACTCTGAAGGATGACTGAGGATGTTACAGTTCTGGAGGTGGGAAGTACAGTACCTATACTATGAAGGGTGAGTGAGGATGATAGTTCTGGATGTGGGAAGTACAGTACCTGTACTCTGAAGGATGAGTGAGGATGCTACAGTTCTGGAGGTGGGAAGTACAGTGCCTGTACTATGAAGGACGAGTGAGAATGTTACAGTTCTGGAGGTGGGAAGTACAGTACCTGTACTATGAAGGATGAGTGAGGATGTTACAGTTCTGGAGGTGGGAAGTACAGTACCTATACTATGAAGGGTGAGTGAGGATGATAGTTCTGGATGTGGGAAGTACAGTACCTGTACTCTGAAAGATAAGTGAGGATGTTACAGTTCTGGAGGTGGGAAGTACAGTTCCTGTACTCTGAAGGATGACTGAGGATGTTACAGTTCTGGAGGTGGGAAGTACAATACCTGTACTATGAAGGATGAGTGAGGACGATAGTTCTGGATGTGGGAAGTACAGTACCTGTACTCTGAAGGATGAGTGAGGATGCTACAGTTCTGGAGGTGGGAAGTACAATACCTGTACTATGAAGGATGAGTGAGGACGATAGTTCTGGATGTGGGAAGTACAGTACCTGTACTATGAAGGACGAGTGAGAATGTTACAGTTCTGGAGGTGGGAAGTACAGTACCTGTACTATGAAGGATGAGTGAGGATGTTACAGTTCTGGAGGTGGGAAGTACAGTATCTGTACTATGAAGGATGAGTGAGGATGATAGTTCTGGAGGTGGGTAGTACAGTACCTGTACTATGAAGGAGGAGTGAGGATGATAGTTCTGGAGGTGGAAAGTACAGTACCTGTACTATGAAGGATGATTGAGGATGTTACAGTTCTGGAGGTGGGAAGTACAATGCCTGTACTCTGAAGTGAAAGTGAGGATGTTACAGTTCTGGAGGTGGGAAGTACAGTACCTGTACTATGAAGGATGATTGAGGATGTTACAGTTCTGGAGGTGGGAAGTACAATGCCTGTACTCTGAAGTACCTGTACTATGAAGGACGAGTGAGAATGTTACAGTTCTGGAGGTGGGAAGTACAGTACCTGTACTATGAAGGATGAGTGAGGATGTTACAGTTCTGGAGGTGGGAAGTACAGTATCTGTACTATGAAGGATGAGTGAGGATGATAGTTCTGGAGGTGGGTAGTACAGTACCTGTACTATGAAGGAGGAGTGAGGATGATAGTTCTGGAGGTGGAAAGTACAGTACCTGTACTATGAAGGATGATTGAGGATGTTACAGTTCTGGAGGTGGGAAGTACAATGCCTGTACTCTGAAGTGAAAGTGAGGATGTTACAGTTCTGGAGGTGGGAAGTACAGTACCTGTACTATGAAGGATGATTGAGGATGTTACAGTTCTGGAGGTGGGAAGTACAATGCCTGTACTCTGAAGTGAAA
Organism: Cherax quadricarinatus; assembly: GCF_038502225.1. Lineage (NCBI taxonomy): Eukaryota > Metazoa > Arthropoda > Malacostraca > Decapoda > Parastacidae > Cherax > Cherax quadricarinatus. The sequence continues at coordinate 6,386,264 of NC_091391.1, forward strand.
GTGAGGATGTTACAGTTCTGGAGGTGGGAAGTACAGTACCTGTACTATGAAGGATGATTGAGGATGTTACAGTTCTGGAGGTGGGAAGTACAATGCCTGTACTCTGAAGTGAAAGTGAGGATGTTACAGTTCTGGAGGTGGGAAGTACAGTACCTGTACTATGAAGAATGAGTGAGGATGTTACAGTACTGGAGGTGGGATGTACAGTACCTGTACTCTGAAGGATGAGTGAGGATGTTACAGTTCTGGAGGTGGGATGTACAGTGCCTGTACTCTGAAGGATGAGTGAGGATGTTCCAGTTCTGGAGGTGGGAAGTACAGTACCTGTACTCTGAAGGATGAGTGACGATGTTACAGTTCTGTAGGTGGGAAGTACAGTACCTGTACTCTGAAGGATGAGTGAGGATGTTACAGTTCTGGAGGTGGGAAGTACAGTACCTGTACTCTGAAGGATGAGTGAGGATGTTACAGTTCTGAAGGTGGGAAGTACAGTACCTGTACTCTGAAGGATGAGTGAGGATGTTACAGATCTGGAGGTGGGAAGTACAGTACCTGTACTATGAAGGATGAGTGAGGATGTTAGTTCTGGAGGTGCGAACTACAGTGCCTGTACTCTGAAGGATGAGTGAGAATGTTACAGTTCTGGAGGTGGGAAGTACAGTACCTGTACTGTGAAGGATGAGTGAGGATGTTAGAAATTTCAGAGGAACTGGGTGCTAGCGACCACAAATCAATTACATTTAGCATTGAATGGAAGTACGATAGTAGCGATAACTCAGTAACAGTCCCAGATTTTCGCTTAGCAGATTACGATGGGCTTAGAGAACACTTATCATCTGTTGACTGGGGTAACGAAGAGAGCTATCAATATGACAGTTTTCTGAACACTATACATGCTGCTCAAAGAGCGTTTATCCCATATAAAGAAATTAGATCAAATAGAAATGACCCAAAATGGATGAATAATAGGCTCAAATATCTACTAGGGCATAAGAAAGGAATTTATAGGCGTATCAAAAGAGGTGAGGGTCATCTTATGAATCAGTATATTGACATTAAGAGGGACATTAAAAAGGGGATAAGAAAAGCTAAAAGGGACTATGAAATTAAAGTTGCTAGGGATTCTAAAACTAACCCAAAAAGTTTTTTCCAGGTCTATAGAACAAAAGTTAGAGATAAGATAGGTCCCCTTAAAAATAACTATGGGCACCTTACTGACAATGAGAATGAAATGTGCTTGATTTTAAATAATTATTTTCTCTCAGTTTTTACACAGGAAGACACTAACAATATTCCAGTAATTAATTTTTACAGTGGGCTAGAAGAAGATAAATTATGTAACATCACAGTCACTAGTGAGATGGTTGTGAGGCAGATAGACAGACTGAAGCAAAATAAGTCGCCGGGTCCTGATGAGGTTTTTTCAAGGGTTCTTAAGGAATGCAAAATGGAACTCTGTGAACCATTAACTAATATTTTTAATTTATCTCTTCAAACAGGTGTAGTGTCTGATATGTGGAAGATGGCTAATGTAACTCCTATTTTTAAAACAGGGGACAAGTCGTTACCGTCAAATTACCGCCCAATAAGCCTGACCTCAATTGTAGGCAAATTACTAGAGTCAATTATAGCTGAGATTATAAGAAGCCATCTCGATAAGCATAGCTTGATTAATGATACTCAGCATGGATTCACAAGAGGCCGGTCTTGTCTAACTAATTTATTAACTTTCTTCAGTAAAGCTTTTGAGGCTGTTGACCACAATAAAGAATTTGATATTATTTACTTAGATTTTAGTAAGGCTTTTGATAGAGTTCCGCACCATAGACTGTTAAAGAAAGTGGCAGCTCATGGCATTGGGGGAAAAGTGCTCTCGTGGATCGAGTCATGGCTCACTGACAGGAAGCAGAGAGTGTCCATAAATGGGGTTAAATCCGAGTGGGGATCTGTAACAAGTGGCGTTCCACAGGGATCAGTCTTGGGCCCATTGTTGTTTATAATATATATCAATGATCTTGATGAGGGAATTACTAGTGATATGAGCAAATTCGCCGATGACACAAAGATAGGTAGGATAATTGATTCAAACGTAGATGTTAGGGAACTTCAGGAGGATTTAAACAAACTCTATTCTTGGTCAGAAAAGTGGCAGATGCAGTTCAATGTAGATAAGTGCAAGGTTCTGAAGCTTGGGAGTGCCCATAACCCTAGTACTTATAAATTAAATGATGTAGAACTTAGCCATACAGATTGCGAAAAGGACTTGGGGGTTATGGTGAGCAGCAACCTTAAACCAAGACAGCAATGCTTAAGCGTACGTAATAAGGCAAATAGATTACTGGGGAAGTACAGTACCTGTACTCTGAAGGATGAGTGAGGATGCTACAGTTCTGGAGGTGGGAAGTACAGTACCTGTACTCTGAAGGATGAGTGAGGATGTTACAGTTCTGGAGGTGGGAAGTACAGTACCTGTACTATGAAGGATGAGTGAGGATGTTACAGTTCTGGAGGTGGGAAGTACAGTACCTGTACTATGAAGGATGAGTGAGGATGTTAGTTCTGGAGGTGGGAAGTACAGTGCCTGTACTCTGAAGGATGAGTGAGGATCCTACAGTTCTTTAGGTGAGAAGTACAGCACCTGTACTATGAAGGATGAGTGAGGATGTTAGTTCTGGAGGTGGGAAGTACAGTACCTGTACTATGAAGGATGAGTGAGGATGTTCTGGAGGTGTGTAATACAGTACCTGTACTGTGAAGGATGAGTGAGGATGTTAGTTCTGGAGGTGGGAAGTACAGCACCTGTACTATGAAGGATGAGTGAGGATGTTAGTTCTGGAGGTGGGAAGTACAGTACCTGTATTCTGAAGGATGTGTGAGGATGTTACAGTTCTGGAGGTGGGAAATACAGTACCTGTATTCTGAAGGATGTGTGAGGATGTTACAGTTCTGGAGGTGGGAAGTACAGTACCTGTACTCTGAAGGATGAGTGAGGATGTTCTGGAGGTGGGAAGTACAGTACCTGTACTCTGAAGGATGAGTGAGGATGTTCTGGAGGTGGGAAGTACAGTACCTGTACTCTGAAGGATGATTGAGGATGTTCTGGAGGTGGGAAGTACAGTACCTGTACTCTGAAGGATGAGTGAGGATGTTACATTTCTGGAGGTGGGAAGTACAGTACCTGTACTCTGAAGGATGAGTGAGGATGTTACAGTTCTGGAGGTGGGAAGTACAGTACCTGTACTCTGAAGGATAAGTGAGGATGTTACAGTTCTGGAGGTGGGAAGTACAGTACCTGTACTCTGAAGGATGAGTGAGGATGTTACAGTTCTGGAGGTGGGAAGTACAGTACCTGTACTCTGAAGGATGAGTGAGGATGTTACAGTTCTGGAGGTGGGAAGTACAGTACCTGTACTCTGAAGGATGAGTGAGGATGTTACAGTTCTGGAGGTGGGAAGTACAGTACCTGTACTATGAAGGATGAGTGAGGATGTTACAGTTCTGGAGGTGGGAAGTACAGTACCTGTACTCTGAAGGAGGAGTGAGGATGATAGTTCTGGAGGTGGAAAGTACAGTACCTGTACTATCAAGGATGAGTGAGGATGATAGTTCTGGAGGTGGGTAGTACAGTACCTGTACTATGAAGAATGAGTGAGGATGATAGTTCTGGAGGTGGGTAGTACAGTACCTGTACTGTGAAGGATGAGTGAGGATGTTACAGTTCTGGAGGTGGGAAGTACAGTGCCTGTACTCTGAAGGATGAGTGAGGATGTTACAGTTCTGGAGGTGGGAAGTACAGTACCTGTACTCTGAAGGATGAGTGAGGATGTTACAGTTCTGGAGGTGGGAAGTACAGTACCTGTACTCTGAAGGATGAGTGAGGATGTTACAGTTCTGGAGGTGGGAAGTACAGTACCTGTACTCTGAAGGATGAGTGAGGATGTTACAGTTCTGGAGGTGGGAAGTACAGTACCTGTACTCTGAAGGATGAGTGAGGATGTTACAGTTCTGGAGGTGGGAAGTACAGTACCTGTACTATGAAGGATGAGTGAGGATGTTAGTTCTGGAGGTGGGAAGTACAGTACCTGTACTCTGAAGGATGAGTGAGGATGTTACAGTTCTGGAGGTGGGAAGTACAGTACCTGTACTCTGAAGGATGAGTGAGGATGTTACAGTTCTGGAGGTGGGAAGTACAGTACCTGTACTCTGAAGGATGAGTGAGGATGTTACAGTTCTGGAGGTGGGAAGTACAGTACCTGTACTGTGAAGGATGAGTGAGGATGTTAGTTCTGGAGGTGGGAAGTACAGTACCTGTACTCTGAAGGATGAGTGAGGATGTTACAGTTCTGGAGGTGGGAAGTACAGTACCTGTACTCTGAAGGATGAGTGAGGATGTTACAGTTCTGGAGGTGGGAAGTACAGTACCTGTACTCTGAAGGATGAGTGAGGATGTTACAGTTCTGGAGGTGGGAAGTACAGTGCCTGTACTCTGAAGGATGAGTGAGGATGTTAGTTCTGGAGGTGGGAAGTACAGTACCTGTACAATGAAGGATGAGTGAGGATGTTAGTTCTGGAGGTGGGAAGTACAGTGCCTGTACTCTGAAGGATGAGTGACGATGTTAGTTCTGGAGGTGGGAAGTACAGTACCTGTACTCTGAAGGATGAGTGAGGATGTTAGTTCTGGAGGTGGGAAGTACAGTGCCTGTACTCTGAAGGATGAGTGAGGATGTTAGTTCTGGAGGTGGGAAGTACAGTACCTGTACTCTGAAGGATGAGTGAGGATGTTAGTTCTGGAGGTTGGAAGTACAGTACCTGTACAATGAAGGATGAGTGAGGATGTTAGTTCTGGAGGTGGGAAGTACAGCACCTGTACTATGAAGGATGAGTGAGGATGTTAGTTCTGGAGGTGGGAAGTACAGTACCTGTACTATGAAGGATGAGTGAGGATGTTAGTTCTGGAGGTGGGAAGTACAGTACCTGTACTCTGAAGGATGAGTGAGGATGTTACAGTTCTGGAGGTGGGAAGTACAGTACCTGTATTCTGAAGGATGCGTGAGGATGTTACAGTTCTGGAGGTGGGAAGTACAGTACCTGTACTCAGAAGGACGAATGAGGATGTTACAGTTATGGAGGTGGTAAGTACAGTACCTGTACTCTGAAAGATGAGTGAGGATGTTACAGTTCTGGAGGTGGGAAGTACAGTACCTGTACTCTGAAGGATGATTGAAGATGTTATGGAGGTGGGAAGTACAGTACCTGTACTCTGAAGGATGAGTGAGGATGTTACAGTTCTGGAGGTGGGAAGTACAGTACCTGTACTCTGAAGGATGAGTGAGGATGTTACAGTTCTGGAGGTGGGTAGTACAGTACCTGTACTCTGAAGGATGAGTGAGGATGTTACAGTTCTGGAGGTGGGAAGTACAGTACCTGTACTCTGAAGGATGAGTGAGGATGCTACAGTTCTGGAGGTGGGAAGTACAGTACCTGTACTCTGAAGGATGATTGAGGATGTCACAGTTCTGGTGGTGGGAAGTACAGTACCTGTATCTGAAGGATGAGTGAGGATGTTACAGTTCTGGAGGTGGGAAGTACAGTACCTGTACTCTGAAGGATAAGTGAGGATGTTACAGTTCTGGAGGTGGGAAGTACAGTACCTGTACTCTGAAGGATGAGTGAGGATGTTACAGTTCTGGAGGTGGGAAGTACAGTACCTGTACTATGAAGGATGAGTGAGGATGATAGTTCTGGAGGTGGGTAGTACAGTACCTGTACTATGAAGGATGAGTGAGGATGATAGTTCTGGATGTGGGAAGTACAGTACCTGTACTCTGAAGGATGAGTGAGGATGCTACAGTTCTGGAGGTGGGAAGTACAGTGCCTGTACTCTGAAGAATGAGTGAGGATGTTACAGTTCTGGAGGTGGGAAGTACAGTGCCTGTACTCTGAAGGATGAGTGAGGATGATAGTTCTGGAGGTGGGAAGTACAGTACCTGTACTCTGAAGGATGAGTGAGGATGTTACAGTTCTGGAGGTGGGAAGTACAGTACCTGTACTCTGAAGGATGAGTGAGGATGTTACAGTACTGGAGGTGGGAAGTACAGTACCTGTACTCTGAAGGATGAGTGAGGATGTTACAGTTCTGGAGGTGGGAAGTACAGTACCTGTACTCTGAAGGATGAGTGAGAATGTTACAGTTCTGGAGGTGGGAAGTACAGTACCTGTACTATGAAGGATGAGTGAGGATGTTACAGTTCTGGAGGTGGGAAGTACAGTACCTGTACTATGAAGGATGAGTGAGGATGTTACAGTTCTGGAGGTGGGAAGTACAGTACCTGTACTCTGAAGGATGAGTGAGGATGTTACAGTTCTGTAGGTGGGAAGTACAGTACCTGTACTCTGAAGGATGAGTGAGGATGTTACAGTTCTGGAGGTGGGAAGTACAGTACCTGTACTCTGAAGGATGAGTGAGGATGTTACAGTTCTGGAGGTGGGAAGTACAGTACCTGTACTATGAAGGATGAGTGAGGATGTTACAGTTCTGGAGGTGGGAAGTACAGTACCTGTACTATGAAGGATGAGTGAGGATGTTACAGTTCTGGAGGTGGGAAGTACAGTACCTGTACTATGAAGGATGAGTGAGGATGATAGTTCTGGAGGTGGGTAGTACAGTACCTGTACTATGAAGGATGAGTGAGGATGTTACAGTTCTGGAGGTGGGAAGTACAGTACCTGTACTATGAAGGATGAGTGAGGATGATAGTTCTGGAGGTGGGAAGTACAGTACCTGTACTATGAAGGATGAGTGAGGATGTTACAGTTCTGGAGGTGGGAAGTACAGTACCTGTACTCTGAAGGATGAGTGAGGATGTTACAGTTCTGGAGGTGGGAAGTACAGTACCTGTACTCTGAAGGATGAGTGAGGATGTTACAGTTCTGGAGGTGGGAAGTACAGTACCTGTACTATGAAGGATGAGTGAGGATGATAGTTCTGGAGGTGGGAAGTACAGTACCTGTACTATGAAGGATGAGTGAGGATGTTACAGTTCTGGAGGTGGGAAGTACAGTACCTGTACTCTGAAGGATGAGTGAGGATGTTACAGTTCTGGAGGTGGGAAGTACAGTACCTGTACTATGAAGGATGAGTGAGGATGTTACAGTTCTGGAGGTGGGAAGTACAGTACCTGTACTATGAAGGATGAGTGAGGATGTTACAGTTCTGGAGGTGGGAAGTACAGTACCTGTACTCTGAAGGATGAGTGAGGATGTTACAGTTCTGGAGGTGGGAAGTACAGTACCTGTACTCTGAAGGATGAATGAGGATGTTACAGTCCTGGAGGTGGGAAGTACAGTACCTGTACTATGAAGGATGAGTGAGGATGTTACAGTTCTGGAGGTGGGTAGTACAGTACCTGTACTCGAAAGGATAAGTGAGGATGTTACAGTTCTGGAGGTGGGAAGTACAGTACCTGTACTCTGAAGGATGAGTGAGGATGTTGCAGTTCTGGAGGTGGGAAGTACAGTACCTGTACTATGAAGGATGAGTGAGGATGATAGTTCTGGAGGTGGGTAGTACAATACCTGTACTATGAAGGATGAGTGAGGATGCTACAGTTTTGGAGGTGGGAAGTACAGTGCCTGTACTCTGAAGAATGAGTGAGGATGTTACAGTTCTGGAGGTGGGAAGTACAGTACCTGTACTATGAAGGATGAGTGAGGATGTTACAGTTCTGGAGGTGGGAAGTACAGTACCTGTACTATGAAGGATGAGTGAGGATGTTACAGTTCTTTAGGTGAGAAGTACAGTACCTGTACTATGAAGGATGAGTGAGGATGTTAGTTCTGGAGGTGGGAAGTACAGTACCTGTACTCTGAAGGATGAGTGAGGATGTTCCGGTTCTGGAGGTGGGAAGTACAGTATCTACTCTGAAGGATGAGTGAGGATGTTCTGGAGGTGGGTAGTACATTATCTGTACTCTGAAGGATGAGTGAGGATGTTAGTGCTGGAGGTGGGAAGTACAGTACCTGTACTCTGAAGGATTAGTGAGGATGTTACAGTTCTGGAGGTGGGAAGTACAGTACCTGTACTCTGAAGGATGAGTGAGGATGTTACAGTTCTGGAGGTGGGAAGTACAGTACCTGTACTATGAAGGATGAGTGAGGATGATAGTTCTAGAGGTGGAAAGTACAGTACCTGTGCGTTGAAGGATGAGTGAGGATGTTAGTTCTGTAGTGGGAAGTACAGTACTTGTACTCAGAAGGATGAGTGAGGATGTTACAGTACTGGAGGTGGGAAGTACAGTACCTGTACTATGAAGGATGAGGGTGGATGTTAGTTCTGGAGGTGGGAAGTACAGTACAGTAATTTTTTTCTGGCCATAATGCTGGGAGTTTTTGAAAGTGTTAGTGAAATTACCATGGGCTCTTCTGGACGCAGTCTCTTGGAGAAGCGCTCTGTTTAAGCCGGTTAAGTTAGGTTAATTATTATTATTACAGTGGACCCCCACATACCGTTGGCATCACATAACGTTTAATCCGCATACCGCTCGCTTTAATCGCAAAAATTTTGCCTCGCATACCGCTCAAAAACCCGCTCACCGCGGTTCGTCCGAGACGCGTCCAATGTGCGCCCTCAGCCAGCCTCACATGTGCCGCCCGTGCCATTGTTTACCAGCCAGCCTCCGCGGTAACATCCAAGCATACAATCGGAACATTTCGTATTATTACATTGTTTTCGGTGCTTTATCTGGAAAATAAGTGACCATGGGCCCCAAGAAAGCTTCTAATGCCAACCCTACAGCAATAAGGGTGAGAATTCCAATAGAGATGAAGAAAGAGATCATTGATAAGTATGAAAGTGGAGTGCGTATCACCGACCTGGCCAGGTTGTACAAGAAACCCCAATCAACCATCGCTACTATTGTGGGCACCAGAAAGGCAATCAAGGAAGCTGTTCTTGCCAAAGGTTTAACTGTGTTTTCGAAACAAAGATCGCAAGTGATGGAAGATGTTGAGAGACTCTTATTGGTGTGGATAAATGAAAAACAGCTAGCAGGAGATAGCGTCTCTCAAGCGATCATAAGCGAAAAGGCTAGGAAGTTGCATGAGGATTTAATTAAAAAAATGCCTGCAACTAGTGCTGATGTGAGTGAATTTAAGGCCAGCAAAGGTTGGTTTGAGAGATTTAAGAAGCGTAGTGGCATACATAGTGTGATAAGGCATGGTGAGGCTGCCAGTTCGGACCACAAAGCGGCTGAAAAATATGTGCAGGAATTCAAGAAGTACATAGACAGTGAAGGACTGAAACCTGAACAAGTGTTTAATTGTGATGAAACAGGCCTGTTTTGGAAGAAAATGCCAAGCAGGACCTACATTACTCAGGAGGAAAAGGCACTCCCAGGACATAAGCCTATGAAAGACAGGCTTACTTTGTTGATGTGTTCCAATGCTACTGGTGATTGCAAAGTGAAGCCTTTATTAGTGTATCACTCTGAAACTCCCAGACCGTTCAGGCAAAAGAATGTCCTCAAGGAGAATTTGTGTGTGCTGTGGAGGGCAAACAGTAAGGCATGGGTCACTAGGGACTTTTTCTATGACTGGTTACACCATGCATTTGCCCCCAATGTGAAAGATTACCTAACTGAAAAGAAATTAGAACTTAAGTGCCTCCTGGTGTTAGACAATGCCCCTGGTCATCCTACAGACGTGGCAGAGCGACTTTATGGGGACATGAAATTCATTAAGGTGAAGTTTTTGCCTCCTAATACCACTCCTCTCCTGCAGCCCATGAACCAGCAGGTTATTGCAAACTTCAAAAAACTGTACACAAAAGCTCTGTTTGAAAGGTGCTTTGTAGTGACCTCAGAAACTCAACTGACTCTAAGAGAGTTTTGGAGAGAGCACTTTAATATCCTCAATTGTGTAAACCTTATAGGTAAGGCTTGGGAGGGAGTGACTAAGAAGACCTTGAACTCTGCTTGGAAGAAACTGTGGCCAGAATGTGTAGACAAAAGGGATTTTGAAGGGTTTGAGGCTAACCCTGAGAGGATTATGCCAGTTGAGGAATCCATTGTGGCATTGGGAAAGTCCTTGGGGTTGGAGGTTAGTGGGGAGGATGGGGAAGAGTTGGTGGAGGAGGACAATGAAGAACTAACCACTGATGAGCTGATAGATCAACTTCAACAGCAAGAGGCCAGACCTGAGGAAACTGGTTCAGAGGAGGGGAGAGAGAAATTGAAGAAGTTGCCTACTACAAAGATTAAGGAAATCTGTGCAAAGTGGCTTGAAGTGCAAACCTTCATGGATGAAAATCACCCTCAGACAGCTATTGCAAGCTGTGTTGGCAACCTGTACACTGACAATGTTGTGAAACACTTTAGGGAAGTCATAAAGGAACGAGAGGTACAGGCCACTATGGACAGATATGTTGTGCGAAAGAAGTCCAGTGACTCTGAAGCTGGTCCTAGTGGCATTATAAGAAGAAGGGAAGTAACCCCAGAAAAGGACTCGACACCTCAAGTCTTAATGGAAGGGGATTCCCCTTCTAAACACTAACACTCTCTCTCCCCTCCTCCCATCTCATCAATCATCACCAGATCTTCAATAAAAGTAAGTGTCATGTAATTGTGCATGCCTTTTTCAGTTTGTGTGTATTAAAATTAACATTTCATGTGGTAAAATTTTTTTTTTTTCATACTTTTGGGTGTCTTGCACGAATTAATTTGATTTCCATTATTTCTTATGGGGAAAATTCATTCGCATCCCGATCATTTCGCATAACAATGAGCCCTCTTGCACGGATTAAAATCGCTATGCGGGGGTCCGCTGTATAATCAAAAAGAAGCGCTAAGCCACAAGGGCTATACAGCGAGTAAGGTTAAGCTGTATAGCCCTTGTGGCTTAGCACTTCTTTTTGATTATTATAAAAAGTTTGTCGTAGACATTCTGCTGGACTGCCGTTTCCGCCCCCCCCCCCCAGCTGATGGCCCGTCCTTTAAGCGAGACTGACCGAAACTGATTTACTGCAGAAACTCTGATGCCTGTAGAAGTCGTGGCCTTTTCTTGCTTCCCTCTACCTGCAGTATCCACTCCCGTCAAGGAAGGTTCCTCGATGTTGGTGATGGGCTCTTGATCTGGGGAATTGGGTTTGTGATCCAGTTCCACCCCCTCCCCGAGTTAAACTTGAATGCCTTCTATGTCCCCCCCACAGGCACTCTAATCCTATGGGTTTAGTGTTTTTTTTTTTTTTCCCCCTTTGGTTATAATCCCTCTTGCTATCCAATACCCTTTGATCCTTCTATCCTGCTGTGCTTTATGACTTATGGTTTGGCGCTTTTTGATAATTTAATGGAGTGAAATTCCCATAATTTGTCCAGAGAAAAAAAAAAGGGAAATTTTGAAAGTGGGAGTGAAATTCCCATAGATTTTATCAAGGTCCATCATAGAAAATGGGAAGATCCAACAGAGAATGGGAAACTTTTGAAAGTGGGAGTGAAATTCCCATAGATTTTATCAAGGTCCATCATAGAAAATGGGAAGATCCAACAGAAAATGGGAAATAGCTGAAAGTGGGAGTCAAATTCCCATAGACTTTTTAAAGCTGCCATCATAGAAAATGGGAAATAGCTGAAAGTGGGAGTGAAATTCCCATAGACTTTTTAAAGCTGCCATCATAGAAAATGGGAAGATCCAACAGAGAATGGGAAACTTTTGAAAGTGGGAGTGAAATTCCCATAGATTTTATCAAGGTCCATCATAGAAAATGGGAAGATCCAACAGAAAATGGGAAATTTTTGAAAGTGGGAGTGAAATTCCCATAGATTTTATCAAGTTCCATCATAGAAAATGGGAAGATCCAACAGAGAATGGGAAATTTTTGAAAGTGGGAGTGAAATTCCCACAGATTTTATCAAGGTCCATCATAGAAAATGGGAAGATCCAACAGAGAATGGGAAATTTTTGAAAGTGGGAGTGAAATTCCCATAGATTTTATCAAGCTCCATCATAGAAAATGGGAAGATCCAACAGAGAATGGGAAATTTTTGAAAGTGGGAGTGAAATTCCCATAGATTTTATCAAGGTCTATCATAGAAAATGTCCTTAAGAATGTCCTTAAGAATCTTGGGAAATTTCTGAAAGTCGAAGTGCAATTTTCCTAAGATTTTTAAGGACATCGTAGAAAATGGGAAATTCCCATTTTCTATGATGGACCTTGATAAAATCTATGGGAATTTCACTCCCACTTTCAAAAATTTCCCATTCTCTGTTGGATCTTCCCATTTTCTATGATGGACCTTGATAAAATCTATGGGAATTTCACTCCCACTTTCAAAAATTTCCCATTCTCTGTTGGATCTTCCCATTTTCTATGATGGACCTTGATAAAATCTATGGGAATTTCACTCCCACTTTCAAAAATTTCCCATTCTCTGTTGGATCTTCCCATTTTCTATGATGGACCTTGATAATTATTATTATTATAATCAAGGGGGAAGGGCTAAACCCGGAGGATTATACAGCGCCTGGGGGGGGGGGATGTGGAAGGCATTCAGGCTTAATTCTGGGAACTGGAGCACAGATCCAATTCCCTAAATCAAGAGCCCCTCACCAACATCAAGGAACCTTCCCTGAGGGGTGGACCTTGATAAAATCTATGGGAATTTCACTCCCACTTTCAAAAATTTCCCATTCTCTGTTGGATCTTCCCATTTTCTATGATGGCCCTTGATAAAATCTATGGGAATTTCACTCCCATGTTCCCGTTAGTGGTACACCAGTGCTGGAACTATAATGATTTTGTTTGGTAGCATGGTAGCGGGTGTGAATGATATGCGTCTTCGGAGGCTTCTTACTTTATTGTTAAGTAGTGGTGGGTACACAGGCTTGTGTTGTGCCCATGGCCCGGGCAGGGTCATGCCCACGAGAGAGAGCTGGGAGGCCTTGTGTCTTCCTGCTAGGCCCATGTGAGCGAGGGAGAGGCATGGGGCGGCAGGCTGGCGTGCCTGCCTAGAGGCCAGGCTACAGAGGGCAGCACCTGAGTGGCGCGAAATATGAACTAAGCTGGCAGACAGCATGGGCTGTCTGTGCAGACAGTACAGGCTGTCTACATACGCTCGGCCACCTACCGCGCGTCGTCCCGACGTGACAATACTGGTGGTAAAAGAAACTCGGTCTCTCTCTCGTAGGAACAGGGCACAGAACACAAAATAAAAACATATATGTATATACATATGGACATGGAAAAAAAAAAAAAACTTCCTACAGGGAGGGAAGGAAAAACGTGCTGTGTGCTAAACATCGTGGTCATAGGCAGTGAGCATCGAAGTGCATCACTGCACGCCTTCCTGCATCTGGACAGATACTGCAACACGGGAGACATCGCTGCGGCTGAGCTGTGACGTAACAGGGTACGGTCTCCTCTGGAACGGTGAAGCAGACATCGTAGGAGTCGCTGCAGGTTTCACTCAACCTGGGGCACAACATGCTGGTGCCCTCGAGTGAGGCGTCGACAAAACTCGGCAAGACTTCTGGCAAGCGACTCAGGAGGACACTTCTCGACTGGTGCTGTCACTGCCGGTGAGCGTGGAGCGAGTCGTGGCAGAGACGACTGGGCGAAACATCTGGGAGTCGTAACATCATACACCAGACTGCAGTGAGAGAGCTAGCAGTCAAAGTGACATCTTCTATGTGCAGGCTGCTCACTGAAGCTTGTGACACGAGGCTGACACTGTGTCATTCTCTCAACAGTTGGAGTTATAGCAGAGGTTAGTCTAAGCGTCCCCAGACTTGTTTCTCTACATATAACTGCGGTCTGGAGGTGAAGTGAAACAAATCTCGATGGGAATCGTAGCAGGTACGATTCTGCAGAACAACACGAGCAACAAGCATAAAAGCTTTCTGTACAAAAGGGCTCATACGCTCAGGGTTGAGTAATCAGCTGTCAACACACTGGTCACACGGGTGACTTAGCATAGTGGTGCTACTCAGGTCTGGCTCAGACCTCACTGGACACACGGAAACTTTACACACCGCGGTACATGGCTTAAACTAGCAAATGATGCTTTTCTGTACATAAAACTGACACTAAGACATATACTAAAATGTGGGAACACTAAGAGGAATTAATTAACACACGACATATATTTTCTCTCAATCTTCTCGACAATACTAAAATAATTATTAGAAACACTCGATGTGACATGTGATGTCAGGCGTGATGACGTCAGTAGACATCTCGAGGTGACGTCAGGCAGACATCGTGACGTCATGAAGTTGGGCAGCATCGTGGGTGACATCAATGTGATGCGGGCAGCAGACCACAGCATGTGGCCCTGGGACATCTGGTAACTCACGTGGCTGGTAGATCCACGTGACATCGCCCACACCCACGTGGCGTCGTGATCTACGTGGCATGCTGATACACGTAGCTTCGAGTGGCCTCGGGCACTCGGATACACAGCTCTGGCAATGAATTCACATGGAAAACACAGCAGAGGGAGTGGGCAGTGGCGAGTGGTGTATGGTAGACGGGTGAGCGTGAGTAGGGCGAGCATGGGCAAGGTGAGGAACAGCCACTTCCTCTCCTCCCCCACCCACAAACACGTGGAGAAGCTCACACTGGACGCAGAAATCACCACAAAACTCACCTCTGGCTTGCTGAAACAGCTGTGCTGAGCTGAACAACAACAGCAGCATACAAGTGACGCTGAACACGTGACTTGAGAAACAGTGTGGGACACTGTAGCGTGGGACGCTGTAGCATGGGGTCACTTACAATTCTCGGAGAATTTCGGCAAATTTCGGCTGGATCCTGCTTGTACCTGTGTCTGGATGCTCAAAAGTGCAGACACGACATCAGGATAACTCGTTGAGAGACGGATGCTTCTTGTATGGGATGATGAAGTGAAGATGACTTCATACCTCTCCTTCCTCTCTCCAGGCAAACAACTGCTGCGAGCACCGCTGTCACCATTTATAACGGGCTTGTTTGGTATTCTGGTAGCGGGTAGTAAATGATACGTCTTCGGAGAGGCTTCTTTGTTTATTGTTAAGTCGTGGTGGGTACACAGGCTTGTGTTGTGCCCATGGCCCGGGAGGGCCATGCCCACGAGAGAGAGCTGGGAGTACTTGTGTCTTCCTGCTAGGCCGCTGTGCGAGTGAGGGAGAGGCATGGGCCGGCAGGCTGGCGTGCCTGCCTAGAGGCCAGGCTACAGAGGACAGCACCTGAGTGGCGCGAAATATGAACTAAGCTGGCAGACAGCATGGGCTGTCTGTGCAGACAGTACAGGCTGTCTACAGAACAACTTATTCCAGGTTTAGTGCACCAATCCATTAGAGTATGGAACAAATTCTTCCCAACTAATTTTTGTTGGCAGTTACCAATCTTCGTAGGTCCCACGACGACTTTTTACAGAAAAGTTCTGGCAGGTTGTTTGGTCGAGTGTCAAGCAGTGGCGTCATTGGGGGGCTGCCTCAGGCGATAGCCCTAGCAACGCCACTGGCGCTAAGCTTTCTGTACATAAAGCGCTAAACCTGTGAGTAGAGGTGCCACTTATACCTAAAGAATTTGTTTCCCATACACCAGCCAGAAAAATATTCAGAGTAAAATCAAGTGGGGCTGGAAAATAAGTAGTTCCCCCTCCATGAAAAATTGACATTTCCAAGGAAAATGGGAAATACCTTTTCATAAAATGGGGCAAAATTTGAAGCACGGAGCAAAATTCTAATATACTTCAAAGATATTTAGGAAATTGCCCACTTTTTTGGGGGAGGTGGGGGGTGTAGTTTGAAATTTATATTCAAAATGAAGCACTAAACCCACCCAGATCATACAGCAGCATTTTTAAATTCTCCATCGAGTATAATTGTGGGGAGCGCTAAACCCATATGATTATACAGCGCATGCAAAGGGAGGGGGGGGGTTAATTTAAGATATTCAGATTCATTCAGGGAACTGGAGCACAGATCCAATTCCCTGGATCAAAAGCCCATCACCAGCATCAAGGAACCTCCCATGAGGGGCTCTCCCCATAGAAATAGAATATTTTTTGAATGGAGCAAAATTCTCACTTTCCTCAGCAAATGAAAATTCACAGTAAATGGTCAATTACAACAGTTTTTATAAACTTTTTTGATAGTACCATCTGCATGTTAAATTACATCCTGATAAGGAAGCACTAAACCCAGAGGGGGTCATAGTGCCTGGGAAGCATACAGGTATGTTCACAGGCAAACTGGTCATACGGTGAACCAGTGGGCTGGGTGAAGTCACAAAACTTAAGCTTTTTGAGAATTTACTCAGATAAACATAAATGTACAATGAACCACCCGAGCCAGTTTTAAGACCCAGTTCGCTTCTGACCAGAGGAAGGGGAGGCTACAACCAGTTCTTTTGATAAACAGCATCAAGGCACTATAATCAAACAGCGCTAAGCCGACAAGTGTCATACTATAGAGTGGGGCAGAAAATAGCACCGGGGCTATAAACAGCCAGGTGGAGAGGGGATCAGATGCGAGGGAAGAAATGGGGTAGGAGGGATGCTAGGGCCTGTGTGTCAAAGTTCGTATAGTAAAGCAGTTGCTGACAAAAGTCGAAAAATGATTAAGTCAAAGGCAGGGCCATCTGCAAGTAGGGAAGATAAGGTAAGAGAGGCAGGGTCATTGGAGGTAAATCCTGCAAGCTCGCTGGTAAACTGGTCAATCTACAAGTGAAGAACCGAAATAGGGACCCCAACAAACCTCACAGAGATGAACAGGTTGTTGTCCCAAGAAATACCCATGGGTACGGTATGGCCAATGCAGAGACAGGAGAGCGCAGTCTCCCGTGTACGACAATGGTGGTAAGATGGCCACAAACCTAAAAGCAGTTTAATAGAGTGCAATTTGATATGGTGCATGTCCGACCACCATTGTCAACAACTGCGAAGACAGGCAGAGATGACTGGAAAATAATCTCTGAACGGAATACCTCTACAGGAAACTGGAAGATCATGTACTGCTGACCGTGTAGCAGCATCTGCTTGTTCATTGCGTTGCACATCAATGTGTCCAGGGACCCAACAGATAACGATGTCTGTTTTTGCTAGTAACACAGCACAATCATAGTTGAATACTAATGGATGGACTAATGGATGAGGGGGATCAAATTGTTTAATGGCTTATAAAGCACTGAGGGAATCTGAAATGACCACACATGTTGAAGGAGATAGACATGTAATACAGAGAAGTGCTACGAGTATGGCATACAACTCAGCATTACAAATAGTAGCCAAGTCTAACAAATGACCTCGGACAACATTGTCAGGAAACACCATCAGATTCAGAATCATCTATATAAACAGCAATGGCACAAGCGAGAAGCGGTCGTGGGTAGGAGAGCTTTGGTGCACAGCAGTTGGGGAGAACATACACGAACTGTCAGAACCTCCCAAGGGGGAAGGGAAAAGGCAGACACTAAATGAACATACATGTACAAGGGAGGCAACTGGAGTGAAGATGAAGAGAAAACAGTTGGAGTAAGCACGGGTGTCAAATAATGGACTTTCATTATCGCGAGACCAACCTAGACAGACAGAACACGAAGGTCACGAGCGGGGACTAAGTAATGAAGGCAATGAGCATCATGATCAGTTAAGGAACATTCGCCTCAGCATAGTGGCTTTCAACAGGGCATGAATGAAAGGCACCAAGGCATAAACATAGACCCTGATGATGAATGGGATCTAGCATAGAAAGATTGGTAGAAGCTGCAGAATAGACTTCATCTCCATAATTCAACTTGAACAAGACTAGGGTGGAATGCAAACAGAGAAGAGTCTGGTGATCTGCTCCCCATGAACGAAGCACAAGAATTTTAAGGAGATTCAGTTGACCATGGCAAGCTGCCTTCAAAGAGGAAATGTGAGGTTTCCATGTTAACTGGTGATTGAAGAGAAGGACAAGAAGCTTGACCATATCACATTCTAGAATAAGTAAGCCATGTAAGTACAATGGAATATCTGGGACAAGAGGACGTCTAGTGGGATGGAAGGTATTCAGACTCAATTCAGGGAACTGGAGAACAGACCCAATTCCCTAGATCAAGAGCCCCTCACCAGCATCAAGGAACCTCCCTTCAGGGGAGAAGTGTCCCAATGGGAAACCCAGTCAATGGCATCCTGAAGGGAGGCCACTACCAGGTGACAGTCAGCAGCTGTGTAAGCTATAGTGAAGTCATCCACAAAGTGAAGACCAAATATGCAATAGCCAAGAGAAAAGGGTAGTGCTATGGACACAACCTTGTGGGACACCCTTGGCCTGAGGAAAGCAAGGTGCCAACATGGACACAAAAATGTCTCGGATAAGAAAGCAGTAAGGAAAGTTAGCAGATTACTGCAGTGGCCTAAGGAGTGGGCCTGGGCTAAAATGTTATACAGTAGACCGTCGTTTAACACGGTAGTTACATTCCTGAAAATGCTGTGTTAGGCAAAACCACGTTAGACGAACTGATGAACTTATGGGAAAATAGGGTTACGTTCCTGGGAGCCTCCCAAAAAGCCAAACTTTTTTTTTTTAGATCTTACAAAAATAAAAGTAGATATGTAATTGTAGTTCAGTGTCGTGATACATTACTGCTATTTCTTGCCTTAAATTGTGGGTAATGGTGTTCATGGATAATTGTGAAAAGAGTGGATATGGATGGCGTGGCCCTACAGGGCTGAGGTGGATGGTTGTTGGTTGTCGGCAGAAGTGGATAGTAGAGGTTCTGGTACTAAAGTAGATGGTTGGATTGGAGTGTGCATAAATTATGTAATGGATCTCTGGGCTCTTTTTACCCTGAAGTACAGTATACAGAGACAGTAAGGCATTATCAGCTGGTCTAGACCCTGTTTTAAAGCACTGCTTCTAGAATAGTCAGGGTCTTCTTCAGTGAAAAAGTCTGCAACTTTAACAATAATATGGAACCGCTCACATAACTACTGCAATGTTAAGTTTTTTTTTTTCAGGTTCATCTTCTTCTGTTATGTGGCCCCTTGTATATGTTCATCGAGCTCTGCCAACATTTCCTCTGGACTCCTGTCATCTTCTAAGAATCCATTCACATCATCTGCATTCATATCTTCCAAACCATCACCTGGTAATCTCCTTGCCAGCTGAACAATTTCCTGAACCTGACTCTCAAGCAAGGGCTTGAAAAACCACAGAAGGCCATAACTTTCCCCAGCCTCCATTTAATGTTGATCGGGGCACTTCATTCCTTGCACATCTAGCATACCTGATGGCATCTGCAATGTTAAATTTATTCCAAAAGCTTGGTACTGCCAAGTTGGAGTCAGAGTCCATTGATGCAGCTAGTTTTTTCATAACTTTTTTTGTGTAGTTACACTTGAATGACTTAATAACTCCCCAATCCAGTGGTTGTATTTGGAGGTAAAAATACAACTTTTACATGTGAGGTCACATCCAGCAAAGCTTGTGGATGAGTATAGGAATTATCAAGAATGAATAGAGCTTTGAATGCAAAGTTCTTGCTGTGCAGGTAAAATTTGACTTCAGGAATAGTGATACTTAAACCAGTCAATAAATATTTCCTCTGTCATCCATGCTGACTGGTTTGACCTCCAAATTACTGGTAAGGTGTTTTTATCTACACCTTTCAAAGCACGAGGATTCTTAGAGCGATAAATAACCATGGGCTTACACTTGAAATCACCTGATGTATTACCACAAAGGAGCAAGGTGAAGCAACCCTTTGCTGTCTTGAAGCTCGGTGCATTTTTCTCTTGCTGACTGATATAAGTTCATGTTGGCATTTTCTTCCAAAAAACACTTGTCTCGTCAACATTAAACACCTGACGAGGCTCACAGCCACCCTCAGAAATAATTTCCTGCAATTCAGCAAGAAAATCACTAGCTGCTGTATGATCAGCTGAAGCACTTTCACCAGAAAACTTAATATTATGTAGGCCTTCCTTCCTTATCACATATTGCTTTAAACTCACGAGATGACATCTTGGGTCGTTCATTACACAAGCTCGTATATTCCCCTCGGTCTTTTTAATTGTACGAACTGACACTTCATTAAGGCCACAGGCCCTCACTATATCCACCACACGCGAGTCATTCTTAACCCTTTCAGGGTCCAAGGCCCAAATCTGGAGTCACGCACCAGTGTCCAAGAATTTTCAAAAAAAAAATTTGTCATTTTTTCTTATGAAATCGTAGAGAATCTTTTTGTGAAGGTAATAAAACAAAAAGTGCGAAATTTGGTGGAAAATTGACGAAATTATGCTCTCGCGAATTTTCATGTGTCGGCGATATTTACGAATCGGCGATTTTGCTGACTTTGACTCCCATTTTAGGCCAATTACATTATTCCAATCAACCAAATTCTTAGCTATTTCACTAGTATTACTTCTATTCTATCGATTGAGCGCAAGAAATCGCCAAGTCAACTGTTTCAACTACAAAATAAAGTGATCAGAAATTGTTAATTTGGCCAATTTAACACAAAGTTCAAAATATTCCAATTTCAAAATAGGGTCCAGAATAAACAATGTAGACATTCCTGGCACTAAACTAACATTTCCTCTGTTCATTAGTTATGTTTTGAGGCTTTACAAATAAATTCCATTTTGATTTTTTATTCACATAATGAATTTTTATTCACACCAAAAAAATAGAAGATTTACTGTTATGCAATACTGTAATAATTGTATAAATATCATCACCATATTTGTGAATGTATATTAGACCCACCAGCTGACGTGTATTAGATGTGTGAGGTCGTTTGTTTACTCTGGAATATCGGCAAAAATTTAACATTTCCGTTACTTTGAGCTCAGTTTCAAGCCATTTCCAGTGCTAAAACCAATCAAAATCATCTCTATTTCTGTAATATGTCTTCCATTCTATCAAATGAGACCAAGAAATCGCAAATACAACTATAAAAAACATACGAAAAAACACTGCAAAGTTGCTGTTTTAATCGAAAAATCATGATTTCATTTTTTTTCTCTCATTATACACAGTGTGCTGCAGGATCTGTTTTATGTGGTGCACACATACCACATAGATGTATTCTCTCATATCTAGGCCCAAATGTACCACACAGTTTATCAGAGTGAGCTGAGCTCATGGCGTAGATCTACGGTTTGGACACTCACCGTAAAGCCGTAGATCTACGGGATGGACCCTGAAAGGGTTAAGCTTGTCTATCTCGACTTTCTTATAACTCCTAGACTTAAACGTTTAAACCTTTTCTTGCTACTTGCAGCAACACTTGTATGCCTACTGGGTCCCATGATTGCTGGGCATATTTAAGATAGGACAATTAAAATAGTGTATGCATCTAAACAAACTTCAGGATGTACATGTTTATAGAGCGGCCACAGATATATCACTTTTTAGTTGTAGCTACACTGAGAGTAAAAGGTAGATGAGATACAAGGAAAATAGAAGTAGCAAGTAAGAGAGAAGTGAAGGTTTATAAACGAGACGAAGAGGCAGTTAGGGTAAGATATAAACAACTATTGGAGGATACATGGGGTAGTGAGAGTACAGACAATGGGGTTGAAGATGTATGGGGTAGGTTTAAGAATGTAGTGTTAGAGTGTTCAGCAGAAGTTTGTGGTTACAGGAAAGTGGGTGCAGGAGGGAAGAGGAGCGATTGGTGGAATGATGTGAAGAGAGTAGTAAGGGAGAAAAAGTTAGCATATGAGAGGTTTTTACAAAGTAGAAGTGTTGCAAGGAGTATATGTAAAAAGACAGCAAATGAGTGGGTGAGATGTTATCAACAAATTTTGTTGAAAATAAGAAAAAGTTTTGGAGTGAGATTAACAAGTGGAGGAAGCCTACAGAACAAATGGATTTGTCAGTTAAAAATAGGAGAAGAGAGTTATTAAATGGAGAGTTAGAGGTACTGGGAAGATGGAGGGAATATTTTGAGGAATTGTTAAATGTTAATGAAGATAGGGAAGCTGTGATTTTGTGTATAGGGAATAACATCTTGTAGGAGTGAGGAAGAGCCAGGTGTGAGTGTGGGGGAAGTACGTGAGGCAGCTGACATTGATGGGATAAAGATAGAAATGTTAAAAGCAGGTGAGGATGTAGTTTTGGAGTGGTTGGTGCTATTTAATATATGTATGGAAGAGGGTAAGGTACCTAGGGATTGGCAGAGAGCATGCATAGTTCCTTTGTATAAAGGCAAAGGGGACAAAAGAGAGTGCAAAAATTATAGGGAAATAAGTCTGTTGAGTATACCTGGCAAAGTGTATGGTAGAGTTATTATTGAAAGAATTAAGAGTAAGATGGGGAGTAGGATAACAGCAGGGGCATCGTAAGGGGGGAGGCACCCCGGGTGACACCATTTAGGGGGTGACACCATCAGCCCTCTAAAGAAGGTAACACTTATGACCAAAACCATGCTGCAGCAACCTAAGAGAAAAATCCTTCATTTCTATATAGCCTATTATAGGATCACAGTAAAAATAGGCCTATATAGGGAAAATCATTGATTTTGACGATGTGATGGATGATTTTGCAGGACTGAAGGCAAGGAAATGAAATATCAGATTTATTGAGATATTACCTGCACTCAAGGTTAAATCGGAACTAGTTTTTTTCTTTATTTTTCAAGTTTTTTTTCATTGTTGAAGATGAATAAATGTAGGATCTGTTGCCTATGCTCAAAGTGGTATTACTACGATTATTTATTATATCATTAATAAAGTTCGGTTTATGGCCTTTAAACATTCTCAGTGCTAAACATGAGTCACTGGTCATGCAGCAGTGATGTAACTGGAGTTTACTACCCCTATCTCCCTGCCCTTGGATTTCATGGGGGTGACAACAAAGATGCCGCCCTGAGTGACACCAACCCTAGCGACGCCTCTGGATAGCAGATGAACAAGGAGGCTTTAGGAAAGGTAGGGGGTGTGTGGACCAGGTGTTTACAGTGAAACATATAGGCGAACAGTATTATGATAAAGGCTAAAGAGGCTTTTGTGGCATTTATGGATTTGGAAAAAGCATATGATAGGGTCGCAATGTGGCAGATGTTGCAAATGTATGGTATAGGAGGTAGGTTACTGAAAGCAATGAAGAGTTTTTACGAGGATAGTGAGGCTCAGGTTAGAGCATGTAGGAAAGAGGGAAATTATTTCCCAGTAAAAGTAGACCTTAGACAAGGATGTGTGATGTCACTGTGGTTGTTCAATATATTTATAGATGGGGTTGTAAGAGAAGTGAATGCGAGGGTCTTGGCAAGAGGTGTGGAGTTAAAAGATAAAGAATCACACAAAGTGGGAGTTGTCACAGTTGCTCTTTGCTGATGACACTGTGCTCTTGGCAGATTCTGAAGAGAAGTTGCAGAGGTTGGTGGATGAATTTGGTAGGGTATGTAAAAGAAGAAAATTAAAAGTGAATATAGGAAAGAGTAAGGTGATGAGGATAACAAAAAGATTAGGTGACGAAAGATTGGATATCAGATTGGAGGGAGAGAGTAAGGAGGTGGTGAATGCATTCAGATATTAAGGAGTGGACGTGTCAGCAGATGTGTCTATGAAGGATGAGGTGAATCATAGAACTGATGAAGGGAAAAGGTTGAGTGGTGCACTTAGGAGTCTGTGGAAACAAAGAACTTTGTCTGTGGAAGCAAAGAGGGGAATGTATGACAGTATTTTTATACCAACACTCTTATATGGGTGTGAAGCATGGGTGATGAATGTTGCAACAAGGAGAAGGCTGAAGGTAGTGGAGGAGGAGGCTGGAGGCAGTGGAAGTGTCATGTCTGGGAGCAATGTGTGGTTTGAATATAATGCAGAGAATTCCTAGTTTGGAAACTATGAGGAGGTGCAGGATTACCCAAACTACTGTCCAGAGGACTGAAGAGGGGTTGAGGTGGTTCGGACATGTAGAGAGAATAGAACAAAACAGAATGACCTTGAATGTGTATAAATATGTAGTGGAGGGAAGGCCTAGGAAAGGTTGGAAGGAGGGGTTAAAGGTTTTGTGTGTGAGGGGCTTGGGCTTCCAGCAAACATGTGTGAGCATATTTGATAGGAGTGAATGGAGACAAATTGTTTTTAATACTGGACATGCTGTTGGAGTGTGAGCAAAGTAATATTTATGAAGGGATTCAGGGGAACCGGCAGGTTGGACTTGAGTCCTGGAGATGGGAAGTACAGTGTCTGCACTCTGAAGGAGGGGTGTTAATGTTGCAGTTTTATAACTGTAGTGTAAAGCACCCCTCTGGCAAGACAGTGATGGAGTGAATGATGATGAAAGTTTTTCTTTTTCAGGCTACCCTGCCTTGGTGGGAATCGGCCAATGTGTTAATAAAATATCTAAACAAACACAGCGAGTTCCTTCCTAACCCTTAAACTGTCCAAACATAGATCTACGTTCACGTGCATAGCGCTCCGACCTAGATTTTCTCCATTTGAAAGCATGTAAAAAAACGTAGATCTATGTTCGGAGCTTGTTGCACATCAACGTATATCTACATTTGGACAGTTTAAGGGTTAACACAGATTCGTCAAACACATGTATGAACGTGGCTGGGATGGAGGTGGGGGATGGCGGGAGATGGCGGTAGGTTTTCCCCGTTGACTCAATGGTGTAACCCACAGTCCATCCCACCCCATGGCCAACCGTGCACTCAAAATTTTATCCCCTCCCGCAACCATGTTAAATTAATGTTATGAAGTGTCAAACAAAAAATATGCCACAATTTTTCAATCGTGCTATAACCAAGACATGCCAGACAAAACCGTGTTAAACAACAGTCTACTGTACCTCCAAGTGGTGTCACATACCTTCTCATCAAAAAAGACTGCTAGAACAGTGTGTTTGTTAGCAAAGGCATTTCGCACATACATATCTAAGTGGAGCAAGGGGTCCAAAGTAGAGTAGCCCTTGCGAAAGCCATATTGGCGAGGAGAAAGACTATCGAGTCTCCAAATACCACATCAAATTTCTGTTCACCAATCGTTCCGTTGCCTTGCTGGTCAGAGCAATGGGATGATAGCGAGAGGTATTAAGCCCCGAGGTGTGCCTGGTTTGCAAAACTGTAGTACAGTGGACCCCCGCATAACGATTACCTCCAAATGTGACCAATTATGTAAGTGTATTTATGTAAGTGCGTTTGTACGTGTATGTTTGGGGGTCTGAAATGGACTAATCTACTTCACAATATTCCTTATGGGAACAAATTCGGTCAGTACTGGCACCTGAACATACTTCTGGAATGAAAAAATATCGTTAACCGGGGGTCCACTGTACAATGGTAGATTTTCTTTGTTGAGGGAGAACCCCTTGTGTCCAAATATGATTGAAAAGACGTAAAAGGATTGTAAGGGCTTTAGAATGCAGATGTTGTAACATACTGATATGAATATCATCAGGTCCAACTGCCAATGACTGGCAAGTGGAAAGCATGGACTCTAGGAGAATGCTTATTAACTGACTGGAAAGCTATTAATGGAAGTAAGATGGGAAAGATCATGAGCTTGTTCTGCATTCTCAACTGTAACGTCGTGTGCACCATTTTGAAGGGCATGAAAGTTCACTGCTTACTTGTAAACATGGTACATAAAGGAAGTGGATGTTGCATAGGTCATTTCTAAATGGGATGAGTAGACATCAAAAAACTATCATCAGCAAATGATCTGGAATGTTTTTGTGTGGCACCACAGGCAGCCCAACCTGAGGTAGGTGGGCGATCTGAAAACTGTCACATCACATTCAGGGAAGCCTTCAAAACTAAAGACGCCAAGCCCATGACGATTCTCTTCAAATTGCTTGTTCTATCTAGGCTGGAATACTGCTGTACACTAACTGCCCCCTTCAAGGCAGGCAAAATTGCTGACCTGGAGAAGGTACAAAGAACTTTCACAGTACACAACTACAGTAAGGCACCTAAATTACTGGGAATGGTTGAAGGCCCCTGATTTGTATTCCCTGGAATGCAAGCAAGAGGGATTCATGATAATATACACTTGGAAAATCCTGGTGGCTACCTGGGTGTTAGTGGACTGGTGGGGGTCACATCCTGGGACAAAACTGACCTAATTTGCGGGAAATGCTCAGCATAACAAGGGACTTTCTATATAGTAGTATGTCACTGATGTCAGCTATGGTCTGTATATCTTGTACATGTACTTGTATACCTTGTACATGTACAGTGGACCCCCGGTTCGCGATGCTATCGGTATCCGATAAATCTGGTAACCGATGCATTATATCGCAGAAAATTTGCCTCGCTTCCCGATACAAAACCCGGTATGCGATGTGGTTCATACGAGACGTGTCCATGTGTGGCCTGAACTGCCCCATGTGTGCCAGTGTGCGCGCATCTAAGGATACATTCGGTACATTCCATATTATCCATATTATCACTGTTTTTGGTGCCTGTTTTTGCAAAATAAGTCACCATGGGCCCCAAGAAAGCTCCCAGTGCCAACCCTTCGAGACCAAGGGTGCTAATGACTGTTGAAATGAAGAAAGAGATAATTGCAAAGTATGAAAGTGGAGTGCGTGTGTCGGAGCTGGTCAGGTTGTATAGTAAACCCCAATCAACCATCTCTACTATAGTGAGCATGAAAACAGCAATCAAGGAAGCTGTTCTTGCAAAAGGTGCAACTGTGATTACGAAACAGCGACCGCAAGTGTTAGAAAATGTTGAGAGACTGTTATTGGTGTGGATAAATGAAAAACAGATAGCAGGAGATAGCATCTCTCAAGCAATCATTTGTGAAAAGGCTAGGCAGTTGCATGACGATTTGGTAAAAAAAATTGCCTGCAACTAGTGGTGATGTGAGTGAATTTAAGGCCAGCAAAGGTTGGTTTGAAAGATTTAAGAATCGTAGTGGTATACATAGTGTGATTAGGCATGGTGAGGCTGCCAGTTATGTTGTGCGACAGAAGTCCAGTGACTCTCAAGCTGGTCCTAGTGGCATTAAAAGAAGAAGGGAAGTAACCCTGGAAAAGGACTTGCTACCTTAAGTCCTAATGGAGGGGGATTCCCCTTCTAAATGCTAACACCATCCACACTCTCCCCTCCTCCCATCCCATCAATCATCACCAGATCTTCATTAAAGGTAAGTGTCAATTATTCTTTCGTTATTTATTGTTATCTATTGTTATTGTAATTACTATTCTATTGCATTAAACTTAATATTTCATGTGGTAAAATTTTTTTTTTTTCATACTTCTGGGTGTCTTGAATGGATTAATTTGATTTCAATTATTTCTTATGGGGAAAATTGATTCGCTTTCCGATATTTTTGGTTTACGATGAGCTCTCAGGAACAGATTAGTATCGCGAACTGGGGGTCCACTGTACTTGTATACCTTGTACATGTACTTGTATACCTTGTACATGTACTTGTATACCTTGTACATGTACTTGTATACCTTGTACATGTACAGTGGAACCTTGGTTTTCATCTTTAATTCATTCCAGAGAATCTGATGAAAACTGAAGCAATATTTCCCATGAGAAATAATGCAAATCCAATTAATCTGTCACAGATACCCAAAAATATTAACAAAAAATACATTTTATGGAGAATAACTACAGTTTTACATACAGAAAACAGTGAGAAATATATATAAAGCACTAATGAAATGGATAAATGAACATTTAACATCACTTTTACCATTATTGAAGACTCTTGTTGGTGTATGGAAGATGGCAAGGAGGGGAGGAGGAGGAGTGGTTATCTCTACCACCATCACTACCACCCTCTACCACCATCACTACCATCATCACTACCACCCTCTACCACCATCACTACCACCCTCTACCACCATCACTACCATCCTCTACCACCATCACTACCACCCTCTACCTTTGTAGAGGGTGGTAGTGATGGTTCTCCACAAAACTTTGCAACTCATTCCACTTTCATATTGTGCTATGAGCTTATTCTTGAATTTAATCATGTTTCGATCTTTCTTTATCAAAGGGCTGTCACTCGGAACTTTCTATGGCCCTATGGTGGCTTATTTAGCAGTCACATTCAATAAACAAGCACAAAAAACAATGGATTATTACGAAATGTGTCGTACGAATGAGCAGGGTAATGCTCACTCGACGAGAAACAAAGCCAAACTGACTCAGAATTTGTGTATGGGATGCTTTGTGTGGGCGCAGGCAGATGGATACATTTGGTACGGCGGACGAAAACCATGGTGATGAACAAAAACTGGGACAATATTTTGAAAAAAAAAAAAAAAAAAATCGTCGAATACTGAATTCGACGAAAACCAGGGCAAACAAAATCCGAGGTTCCACTGTACTTGTTGTGAATAAAATTATATTACATTGTTAGAGGGATTAGTGCCATACTTGGACACGAAAATCACTCCCTATGAAAGTAAGACTCAGCAGGAGATCCAACATTACCCCAATGAAAAGCAGGGGAACAGCAAGTACACAGACAACACAATAAGTATCCAGGGCCCAAGACTGTTCAACTGCCTCCCAGCATAAAGGGGATTACCAATAGACCCCTGGCTACCTTCAACACTGGACAGGCACTTAAAGTCAGTACCTGACCAACTGGGCTGTGGTTCGTATGTCAGTTTGTGTGTGGCCAGCAGTAAGAGCCTGGGTAATCAGACCCTGATCCACCACGAGGCCTGGTCTCAGACCAAGCTGCGGGGGCATTGACCCCTGAAACTCTCTCCAGGTAAGCCAGACAGAGTTAAAGGTGTGCAAGAGGTAGAGGCACTAACAGAAACAGGCGGAGCTCCAGTACCTGGAGCAGGTGACGAAGCGTGACCAGCAGAAGGTACAGGGGTATGGGAAGTGTCTAGAGAATGGTCCAATAATGAAGCCAGGTTAGAACAGGATGCAGAAACAGAAAAACCTGGGAGGAGGAATGAAGACTCCATGGTAGTGGCACTTCTTTCTTATTTAAAAAAAAAAAAGAGGCATGAAAGGGCTGCAAGTTCCCCTCTCATCTCATCTGAGATGACCTCAATCCTGCAAGTAGTGCAGATGCAGCGTGGAACCCATACCATACCTTTCATGCCAGTAAACCAGCGCTCCCGTATAGCAACCTCACATCTACCGACAAAAGAGAGGGGGGTCGGAAATCTGCCACAAAGCATACTTCCTTCAGCTGTCACCTCCCAGAACCGAGAAGCAGCCTCTGGAGATACACCCATCATCTGTAGGACATCCTGCTCACTTCTCAGAAATCTGGAAAGGGAGCAGGGAATCTCTAGATAATCCAGATTCTATGGCAAACTACACCACATCCGAGGAACCTCACGGAGTGGGAGGAACCCCGGCACTCTTCCCCCTACCTAGAAACTGTAATGCCAGAGGGGAGGACCCCAGAAGCTACAAATGAGATGGGGATTAGGGAGGGTTGGGAGGGGGGAAGGAAAGGGGAAAAAACAGGGGGGGATGGGATAGGGAAGGGGGGATTGGGGGGTAATTAGGTTTGGTCTGAGGAAGAAGACCAAAAGATCCAATTCCACAAACCAAGAGCCTCTTTACCATGACAAGGAGCCCTCCCTTAAAGAGGATCAAGGCACTAAACCCATAGAGATTATACAGCACCTGTGGAGGGAGGGAGGAGGGGGACAAAGGCATTCAGGCTTAATTCAAGGAACTGGACCACATACCTAATTCCCCAGATCAAGAGCCCCTCACCAATTCCCCAGATCAAGAGCCCCTCACCAATTCCCCAGATCAAGAGCCCCTCACCAATTCCCCAGATCAAGAACCCCTTGCCAATTCCCCAGATCAAGAGCCCCTCACCAACTCCCCAGATCAAGAGCCTCTCACCAACTCCCCAGATCAAGAGCCCCTCACCAACTCCCCAGATCAAGAGCCCCTCACCAATGTCAAGGAACCTCCATCAAGATGGGTGACCGCAGAAAATGTGATCATATTCAGAGAAAACTGAACTATTAAAGGGGAAAATTATTACCATCAAAACTAAGCATTAACCCTTAAACTGTCCAAACGTACATCTACGTTCACTCGCATAGCACTCCAAATGCAGATCTACGTTTTGTTTTACATGCTTTCTTATGGAGAAAATCAAGGTCGTTGTGCTACATGCGTAAACGTAGATCTACGTTTGGACAGTTTAAGCATTAAATCCCCAAGGGTCATACAGCACTGCTGAAATAATTATTCCTTATATTCATAAGAGAAGCATTACTGGCTACGACCACAAGGGTCAGCACCCCCCCTCCCCCAGTTGTGGATAAAGACGAGTGCAATTCAGGACATTAGAGGAAAAATTTCGTTGAGAGAGGTTTCATGACTGAAGAAGCCACTCATGGTGAAACCTGTCCTCTTAAAAAATTTCCTAAACTGTACATGTTGGTACCACCATACCAAATGTCGCTACCCATGGCTGTCAGTGACTGGAGGGGAGCACAAGTCCAATTACTTGGATCAAGAGCCACTCACCAGCATCATGGAACTGCTTGAAGGTTACTAGCATCAAGAAACCTTCCTGGAAGGGGTTGATTGTTGTGGCAAACCCTTAAGGACTCATAAAGACACTCGGGAATGGAGGGTCAGGGACAGGAAGGAGGGTTTGTGTGAAGGTATATTTAGGGAGAAGCACTAAATCCATAGGGAGACAAATAGGTTTGATCCAAGGAAGGGGAAGGCAAGTCCAATTCCTTGGATTAAGATCCCCTCACTGGCATTAAAGAACCTCCCTTGAGGGATGTGTGAAGGTATATAAATACTTTGACCTCCTGCAGGTTGACAGGCTCAACATGCAGGTACTGGAAGGTGACTGTTCAGGGCAACTCTCCCTGCAGGTATGTTTACACACCTGGTTTAACCCTTATAATAATAACCTATTTCTACACATACATGTACAAGGTATACAAGTACATGTACAAGGTATACAGATCATAGCTGACATCAGTGACATACTACTATATAGAAAGCCCCTTGTTATGCTGAGCATTTCCTGCAAATTAGGCCAATTTTGTCCCAGGATGCCACCCACACCAGTCACCTAACACCCAGGTATCCATTTTACTGCTAGGTGACCAATGACAGAAAGTGTCTTAAGGAAACACATCCTAATGTTTCCACCCGTACCTGGGATCGAACCCTGGACCTTCATGTCTTAGGCGAGTGTGCTAGCACTCAAGCTACAGGCTCAAATGAATGTAATAATATAAGTTATTATAGCCATGGGCAAGTGTTAAACCTGTAGGGCTCATAGAGCACCTTGGGAAATGGGACAATAAGTTCAATCCAAGGAAAGGGCAAGTCCAATTCCTTGGATCAAGAGCCTCACTGGCATCAAGGAACCTCCCTCAAGAGAACTATGAATTTTGGGAAGGGGGGCCAAATGCCCTTAAAAAACTAATGCAGTTGATCTTAACATTCTGACGAATTAACGGCTCTTCTAGTCATTTGACAGTGGATTTATCATCGGTGGATTCCTCCCTTCGACATCCTGCAATATCCAATTTGAGTATCCTTCACACATCCTGCAATATCCAATGAGAGGATCCTTCAAACACCCTGCAACATCCAATTTGAGTATCCTTCACATCTCCTGCAATATCCAGTGAGAGGATCCTTCACACATCCTGCAATATCCAATGAGAAAATCTTCAATTTTTTTTTATATGTGCATCTTACAATGGTAGGCTAAGATATATGAACTTATTTTACAAGCTAAGTTGTTACCTTCCTCGACTTGTTTTAAGATTTCCCTGACATTATCTTCCAGTGGCTATATGTAGCTGTGAAGCAGTTTTTATATTATAGAAAAAACAAATATATGTAATTTCTTCACAAACAGAAGTGGTCTAAGACACACGTAAAATTGTACAAGAAAATCTATAAACATGGGACAAGGGCAAACAGGTAACAGGATGTATTAACTAGTTACGAGTCAGTGTTCTTTCTTTCTTTCAACACACCGGCCGTATCCCACCGAGGCGGGGTGGCCCACAAGGAAAAACGAAAGTTTCTCCTTTTACATTTAGTAATATATACAGGAGAAGAGGTTACTAGCCCCTTGCTCCCGGCATTTTAGTCGCCTCTTACAACACACATGGCTTATGGAGGAAGAATTCTGTTCCACTTCCCCATGGAGATAAGAGGAAATAAACAAGAATAAGAACTACAAAGAAAATAGAAGAAAACAAGAGGGGTGTGTATATATATGCTTGTACATGTATGTGTAGTGTGACCTAAGTGTAAGTAGAAGTAGCAAGACGTACCTGAAACCTTGCATGTTTATGAGACAGAAAAATGGACACCAGCAATCCTACCATCATGTAAAACCATTACAGGTTTCCGTTTTACACTCACTTGGCAGGACGGTAGTACCTCCCTGGGTGGTTGCTGTCTACCAACCTACTACCTACACGAGTCAGTGTTGGTAACATAAAAAAAAAAAAGGCATAATACCATGACTGGAATTATACACAAATAACCCATAAATAGAAGAGAGGAGCTTATGACGGTGTTTTGGTCCAACTTGGACCACTTACAAAGTCACACTGACTTTGCAAATGGTCCAAGGACCGAAATGTCGTCAAAAGCTCCTCTCTCCTATGTGCGGGTTGTTTGCGCAGCGTTGGTAACCCAACACTATCTCCAAGCTCTGAATTATGAACATAACAATGACAACACATTGCCCTCCAGCCTCCTTACTGCAACTAAGTCTGCACTTTACACCCTTATAAGTGTGTTGACACCACTGTGCTTGGATATATTCCCTTTTCTGCTTCCGTGGCTAAAGTTTTTTGTCTACAAAGATACCTCAATGTACCACCCACTTTATTTCCTTATCAGTTCACCTCATCTCTCAACTTGGTACCTCGAATTTCGAACAGCTTCCAACTCTAACAATTATGTAAGTGTACTTTTGTAAGTGTATTTTTGGGTGTCTGAAATGGACTAATCTAATTTACATTATTCCTTATGGGAACAAATTCATTCGGTAACAGCACTCGAACAGACTTCTGGAATGAATTTCAGCCGAAATTCGAGGTACCACTGTATCTGTGAAATTTTACTTCCGTATCTGTGCTGTTATCTAACCCAACTTTGGCTAGTTTTCCAGGAAAAGTCTAGGCAGTATTGCTCTCCTTCTAGTTTTATAAACACCTAAGCTCCATGACCTAATAATAACCCCCTCTCCCTCTTGCTCCCCTATACCCCTGCACCCTTCCCTCCCCTGTAGGCATGAATTCTTCCATAACCCCCTCAAGGGAGGTTCCTTGATGCTGGTGAGGGGCTCTTGATCTAGGGAATTGGATCTGTGCTCCAGTTCCCTGAATTGATCCTGAATACCTTCCATCCCCTCCCCAATGCACTGTATAACCCTACGGGTTTAGTGCCCCCCCCCATGATTATCTTCCTCCACAAGCAAACCAAAACACTGGAATCATAATGACACGATTGCAAGCAAACCACGGGTTCAATCCCGCCCGTGGTATGGTTTAAAACACTGGAAGCAAGGAGCAATAACCCCTTCTGTATTTACTAAAAAAAAAAAGACTGAAATTAGGTAGCCTGAATATGTGTGGGGGGATGAAGTACAAATGAGATGAAATTGTTTTGTAAGTGACAGTCTACTGCAGGTGCTGTAAGTGACAGTCTACTGCAGGTGCTGTAAGTGACAGTTTACTGCAGGTGCTGTAAGTGACAGTCTACTGCAGGTGCTGTAAGTGACAGTCTACTGCAGGTGCTGTAAGTGACAGTCTACTGCAGGTGCTGTAAGTGACAGTCTACTGCAGGTGCTGTAAGTGACAGTCTACTGCAGGTGCTGTAAGTGACAGTCTACTGCAGGTGCTGTAAGTGACAGTCTACTGCAGGTGCTGTAAGTGACAGTCTACTGCAGGTGCTGTAAGTGACAGTCTACTGCAGGTGCTGTAAGTGACAGTCTACTGCAGGTGCTGTAAGTGACAGTCTACTGCAGGTGCTGTAAGTGACAGTCTACTGCAGGTGCTGTAAGTGACAGTCTACTGCAGGTGCTGTAAGTGACAGTCTACTGCAGGTGCTGTAAGTGACAGTCTACTGCAGGTGCTGTAAGTGACAGTCTACTGCAGGTGCTGTAAGTGACAGTCTACTGCAGGTGCTGTAAGTGACAGTCTACTGCAGGTGCTGTAAGTGACAGTCTACTGCAGGTGCTGTAAGTGACAGTCTACTGCAGGTGCTGTAAGTGACAGTCTACTGCAGGTGCTGTAAGTGACAGTCTACTGCAGGTGCTGTAAGTGACAGTCTACTGCAGGTGCTGTAAGTGACAGTCTACTGCAGGTGCTGTAAGTGACAGTCTACTGCAGGTGCTGTAAGTGACAGTCTACTGCAGGTGCTGTAAGTGACAGTCTACTGCAGGTGTTGTGAGAGTCTACTGTAGATGTTAAGGTTATGAATGAAAAGAGTTCTATCTCTTAGCTAGGGGTTTCAACTGAGTGTATCGGAGAGAATTAAACTATCAGCAGTATGGGGTGTGTTTAAATTAAGAAAATATATGAATTAGAATCAGGTTGGAATGTGGAAAGTGGATGTTTATGCATTTGGGAAAGAAGTGTGTGGATTTGAGAGATTTTGGAAGAAGTGAATGTGTAAAGAGTTTTAAAAAATGAAAATTGTGCAAAACTGGCACTTTTAGAGTGCCAGGGATAAATGATAATGGGGGCTTTTGAGTTATGTAAAAATTCAGTAGGTAATACTTTTTAAAAGGTAGTCAATACAGCCTCTCCTCACTTAACGATGTACTCGTTTACAGACGCCTCGGACTTACAACGGGCTCTCTGACCAGCATACGTACCTAAATAATGTATATTAGAGCTGATTTCCTCTATTCTATTTATTACAATATACAGTACACTACTGTATAAACATTTAAGAATATACCAGAAATGTTATAAATGGTACAAAGGTAACATTAAAACAATATCAAAGATTGACACAAACCCACCACCATTATAGTATGCTCTTCACTTAGCAACGAATTCATTTACCGACGTGTTCTTAGGAACGGAACTCTGTCGTAAAGCGAGGAGAGGATGTATATGGTGCAGTAGTTTACTAGATTTCATTAGTAGATAAAGGAGTGATGGGTAGATTTCCGAATGTGCATATTTTTAGAGACTATGAATATATTATTTAGCAGTAGGTACAGTGAGAGTAAGAAGTAGATGGTGTAAAAGATCATCATCATCAGGTGATAAAAATGAAGTGAAAGTGAATGAATTAAAGGAGATAATGTAAGAGATAAGCAATTATTAGGAGAAAGGTAGGTTAGAGAGTACACTTAATGAGGTTGAAAAGGCACAGGGTTATATTAAAAATGCATTGCTAGTGTGCAGAAGTTATAGGTACAGGGGGCGGGTACTAGTGGGGAAACTGATTGGTGGCATGAAGAGGAGGTAGAGAGCAGCAAGGGAGAAAAAGTTGACTCTTAAATTGTAGTGATATACAAAGAGGGAGTACATACATGGTGAGAAAGAGATTAAGAGAGTTGCAAGAAGTGCAAAATAAGAAAAGCCCATGAGAGAATAGGCAAGGCTTTATCAAATTTTGGTGATGATGATAAAAAGGTTTCGAGCAATTATCAAGTTAAGAAAGCCTAGGGAACAAACCGAGTAAAAACAAATGAGGGGAGATTTTAGATGCGAGGATACTGGGAAGCCAGAGGGAACATCTGGAGCAGTAAAATGTTTATGAACTGCAGAAGTAAGGAACAGCATGATACAAGTGTGGAAGAAAGGCATAAGGCAGCGGGTGGACTGAAGAAAAAAAAGTAGCTGGAATGTATGGGATTAAGACAGTCGACTCTACCTGCAGGGAAGACTATCAGTAACAATGTTGAAATTGGTATAAAATATCCATAATTCGACAAGACACATGCAACAGCTGCATATCTTCCACATCTGGCAGCATCTTACAATAATACGCTTTGCTGATATCTTATTCCGACTTGTTGACTTAAACACTAGTTATTGACGAACAAAAAGAGGCCTATAGCTGCTTGATAAACTCACTCTTAATATAGGAAAAAAAATGACAAATAAACTTTATCTACCACATTAGACATCAAATTTAACTAATATGAAGATGTGCAGAGAGAAATTTAAATTTAATGCTCATATCAGCTCAATTTAAGAAGTGTCAACTCTTGGCACTCACTAATTTGTCCCTTAATCTGTACACCTAGCCCTCCACTTTCACGAGTTCCACTTTCGTGAGCTTCGAGCATTCACAAATGCCCAGCCACACAATCATATTTGCCAAACAAGTGCAGGCAAGCGATGAGAATGACAGCACAGCTCAAACAATTTTTTTACAACATAAACCTATCGATGTTGAGGGTTTTGAAGCTGATGAGCGACATTAATAGGAGCATAATTCCCTACAAAACTGTAGATATGAAGAAGAAATGGTCTCAGTTGCCCATCACAATGTTCTTCACAAGGAAGCCTGCTGCTACCCTTGCCTCTACCCCTGCCGCTACCCCTGCCCCTACCCCTACTGCCTCGCCTAAACCTCAACCCTTGGCAGAATCTGACTCCGTTGCTAACTCTGACTCTAGCGATGTCAGCAGTGACGCTGGCAGTGAAGAGTTAGAATCTACACACTAGACTCATCATACCATGCAGCTACACTCCATATAATCACCTCCATTCAACTGTCATCAGTAACTGCATGGCTATCATCACCATCATCATTGTCATTGTCATCATCACAAGTTGTCAGAGTTCGTATGCCTAACCTTACAAGTGGTGAGTGTTTTGTTTGTTCATTATTTGTTATTAAACCATAATATGTGAAAGTGTATAAACTAAGGGAGGAGGAAGTTCGGGTGAGATATAAGCGACTATTGGCAGAAAGGTGGGATAGTGCAAAGTTGAGTAATAGGGGGGTTGAAGAGGGTTGGAATAGTTTTAAAAATGCAGTATTAGAATGTGGGGCAGAAGTTTGTGGTTATAGGAGGGTGGGTGCAGGAGGAAAGAGGAGTGATTGGTGGAATGATGAAGTAAAGGGTGTGATAAAAGAGAAAAAGGTAGCTTATGAGAGGTTTTTACAAAGCAGAAGTGTTATAAGAAGAGCAGAATATATGGAGAGTAAAAGAAAGGTAAAGAGAGTGGTGAGAGAGTGCAAAAGGAGAGCAGATGATAGAGTGGGAGAGGCACTGTCAAGAAATTTTAATGAAAATAAGAAAAAATTTTGGAGTGAGTTAAACAAGTTAAGAAAGCCAAGGGAAAATATGGATTTGTCAGTTAAAAACAGAGTAGGGGAGTTAGTAGATGGGGAGATGGAGGTATTAGGTAGATGGCGAGAATATTTTGAGGAACTTTTAAATGTTAAGGAAGAAACAGAGGCAGTAATTTCATGCACTGGTCAGGGAGGTATACCATCTTTTAGGAGTGAAGAAGAGCAGAATGTAAGTGTGGGGGAGGTACGTGAGGCATTACGTAAAATGAAAGGGGGTAAAGCAGCTGGAACTGATGGGATTATGACAGAAATGTTAAAAGCAGGGGGGGATATAGTGTTGGAGTGGTTGGTACTTTTGTTCAATAAATGTATGAAAGAGGGGAAGGTACCTAGGGATTGGCGGAGAGCATGTATAGTCCCTTTATATAAAGGGAAAGGGGACAAAAGAGACTAAAAATTATAGAGGAATAAGCTTACTGAGTATACCAGGAAAAGTGTACGGTAGGGTCATAATTGAAAGAATTAGAGGTAAGACAGAATGTAGGATTGCGGATGAGCAAGGAGGTTTCAGAGTGGGTAGGGGATGTGTAGATCAAGTGTTTACATTGAAGCATATATGTGAACAGTATTTAGATAAAGGTAGGGAAGTTTTTATTGCATTTATGGATTTAGAAAAGGCATATGATAGAGTGGATAGAGGAGCAATGTGGCAGATGTTGCAAGTATATGGAATAGGTGGTAAGTTATTAAATGCTGTAAAGAGTTTTTATGAGGATAGTGAAGCTCAGGTTAGGGTGTTTAGAAGAGAGGGAGACTATTTCCCGGTAAAAGTAGGTCTTAGACAGGGATGTGTAATGTCACCATGGTTGTTTAATATATTTATAGATGGGGTTGTAAAGGAAGTAAATGCTAAGGTGTTCGGGAGAGGGGTGGGATTAAATTTTGGGAAATCAAATTCAAAATGGGAATTGACACAGTTACTTTTTGCTGATGATACTGTGCTTATGGGAGATTCTAAAGAAAAATTGCAAAGGTTAGTGGATGAGTTTGGGAATGTGTGTAAAGGTAGAAAGCTGAAAGTGAACACAGAAAAGAGTAAGGTGATGAGGGTGTCAAATGATTTAGATAAAGAAAAATTGGATATCAAATTAGAGAGGAGGAGTATGGAAGAAGTGAATGTTTTCAGATACTTGGGAGTTGACATGTCGGCGGATGGATTTATGAAGGATGAGGTTAATCATAGAATTGATGAGGGAAAAAAGGTGAGTGGTGCGTTGAGGTATATGTGGAGTCAAAAAACGTTATCTATGGAGGCAAAGAAGGGAATGTATGAAAGTATAGTAGTGCCAACACTTTTATATGGGTGTGAAGCTTGGGTGGTAAATGCAGCAGCGAGGAGACGTTTGGAGGCAGTGGAGATGTCCTGTTTAAGGGCAATGTGTGGTGTAAATATTATGCAGAAAATTCGGAGTTTGGAAATTAGGAGAAGGTGTGGAGTTAATAAAAGTATTAGTCAGAGGGCAGAAGAGGGGTTGTTGAGGTGGTTTGGTCATTTAGAGAGAATGGATCAAAGTAGAATGACATGGAAAGCATATAAATCTATAGGGGAAGGAAGGCGGGGTAGGGGTCGTCCTCAAAAGGGTTGGAGAGAGGGGGTAAAGGAGGTTTTGTGGGCGAGGGGCTTGGACTTCCAGCAAGCGTGCGTGTGCGTGTTAGATAGGAGTGAATGGAGACGAATGGTACTTGGGACCTGACGATCTGTTGGAGTGTGAGCAGGGTAATATTTAGTGA
Source organism: Cherax quadricarinatus (assembly GCF_038502225.1). Classification (NCBI taxonomy): domain Eukaryota; kingdom Metazoa; phylum Arthropoda; class Malacostraca; order Decapoda; family Parastacidae; genus Cherax; species Cherax quadricarinatus. Next base: position 6,425,202 of record NC_091391.1, read on the forward strand.
AGGGATTCAGGGAAACCGGTTATTTTCATATAGTCGGACTTGAGTCCTGGAAATGGGAAGTACAGTGCCTGCACTTTAAAGGAGGGGTTTGGGATATTGGCAGTTTGGAGGGATATGTTGTGTATCTTTATATGTGTATGCTTCTAGACTGTTGTATTCTGAGCACCTCTGCAAAAACAGTGATAATGTGCGAGTGTGGTGAAAGTGTTGAATGATGATGAAAGTATTTTCTTTTTGGGGATTTTCTTTCTTTTTTGGGTCACTCTGCCTCGGTGGGAGACGGCCGACTTGTTGAAAAAAAAAAAAAATGTGTATACAATATTTTACGATGTTTTCATGTGTTTATGATTGTTCGTGGTTCAATAGGTTAAGGATGCAGTATTGTTAAGCTAAGTAAATGACATTATTATATTTCCCTACAATACATTTGCGCAACATTCACGAATTTTCAATATTCGCGAAGTTCTTGATCCCCTAACCCTCGTAAATGTGGAGGGCCTCCTGTATATCTCAAATTAATATCTGTATTAATAGATATAGAAACACAGGTACAGTGGTACCTTGACTTACGAGTTTAATTCGTTCCGTGACCGAGCTCGTAACTCAATTTGCTCGTACAGTGGACCCCCAAGTTTCATGAGCCTCACGCTTCATGAATTTTGACTTTTGGCAACTTTTTTCATCAAAATAAAGCCCTGCGGTTCGTGACTTCCCTTGTGATTCATCCATTGTATGGAACGCGTCCGTGCTGCCGGGAGCAGCCGGGCGTACACAAATGCTCCCACAAAGCATTCAGGAGACAGTGTGGCATTGTTTGTGGACAAGTGACCACCACTACACATGTTCATACGATACATTTCGTAATAATCCATTCTTTATTGTGCTTGCAGCTGTTAAATAAGCCACCATGGGCCCAAAGATAGCTTCTAGTGCCAGCCGTTTTGTGAAGAAGGTGAGAAACATGATAGAATAAAAGAAAAAGTTTGTAGAAAAATACGAAAGTGGTGGTGGTAGAGGGTGGTAGTGGTTGTCATGGTGGTAGAGGGTGGTAGTGGTTATGCTGGGAGGCAGTTGAACAATCTTGGACCCCAGACACTTATTGTGTTGTCTCTCGGTGTACTTGTGGTGCCCTTGCTTTTCATCGGGGAAATGTTGCATCTCCTGCCGAGTCTTTTGCTTTCATAGGGAGTGATTTTCGTGTGCAGGTTTGGTACCAATCCCTCCAGGACTTTCCAAGTGTATAAACATATTAAACTAACTAAACTCTCTCTCACATGCATTCCAGGGAATACAGGTCAAAGACATTCAACCATTCCCAGTAATTTAGGTGCCTTATTATACTTATGTGTGGTGTGAAAGTTCTTTATACACTCTCCAGTTCTCCAATGTCTCCAGCCTTGAAGGTGGCAGTGTACAGCAGTATTCCAGTCTAAAGAGAACAAGCAATTTGACGAGAATCATCATGGGCTTGGTGTTCCTAAAATAAATACAAATACTGTATATATCTATTAATGTCTATAATACAGATATATACTGAGATATAAATATACAAATATATATTTCTATTATTATTTTCATATAGTCGGACTTGAGTCCTGGAAATGGGAAGTACAATGCTTGCACTTTAAAGGAGGGTTTTGGGATATTGGCAGTTTGGAGGGATATGTGTGTATCTTTATACGTATATGCTTCTAAACTGTTGTATTCTGAGCACCTCTGCAAAATCAGTGATAATGTGTGAGTGAGGTGAAAGTGTTGAATGATGAAAGTATTTTCTTTTTGAGGATTTTCTTTCTTTTTTGGGTCACCCTGCCTTGGTGGGAGATGGCCGACTTGTTGAAAAAAAAAAAAAATCTATTAATAGATATACAGAATATGTAGTAGGTTGGTAGACAGCAACCACCCAGGGAGGTATTACCGTCCTGTGGTAGTAGGTTGGTAGACAGCAACCACCCAGGGAGGTATTACCGTCCTGTGGTAGTAGGTTGGTAGACAGCAACCACCCAGGGAGGTACTACCGTCCTGCCAAGTGAGTGTAAAACGGAAACCTGTAATTGTTTTACATGATGGTAGGATTGCTGGTGTCCTTTTCTTCAGTCTCATAAACATGCAAGATTTCAGGTACATCTTGCTACTTCTACTTACACTTAGGTCACACTACACATACATGTACAAGCATATATATACACAACCCTCTGGGTTTTCTGCTATTTTCTTTCTAGTTCTTGTTTATTTCCTCTTACCTCCATGGGGAAGTGGAACAGAATTCTTCCCCCTTAAGCCATGCGTGTTGTAAGAGGCGACTAAAATGCCGGGAGCAAGGGGCTAGTAACCCCTTCTCTTGTATAAATTACTACATTTGAAAAGAGAAACTTTTGTTTTTCTTTTTGGGCTACCCTGCCTTGGTGGGATACGGCCAGTAAGTTGAAAGAAGAAAAGAAGTTCTTGTTCTTATTACTTTTCCTTTTATATCCATGGGGAAGTGGAATAAGAATCTTTCCTCCATAAATCATGCGTGTTGTAAAAGTCAACTAAAATGCCAGGAACAATGGGCTAGTAACCCCTTTTCCTGTAAAGATTACTAAAAAGAATAAGAAGAAAATTGTCAAAGTGGGAAGTCTGAATGTGCTTGGATGTTGTGCAAATGATAAGAAAGAGATGATTGTGGATGTTATGAATGAGAAGGAGCTGGATGTCCTGGCTTTAAGTGAAACAAAGCTGAAGGGGATGGGAGAGTTTCAGTGGAGAGGAATAAATGGGATTAGGTCAGGGGTTTCAAATAGAGTTAGAGCTAAAGAAGGAGTAACAATAATGTGGAAGGATAAGTTATGGCAGGAAAAGAGAGAATATAAATGTACAAATTCAAGGATTATGTAGAGTAAAATAAGGGTTGGATGTGAAAAGTGAGTTATAGTAAGCATTTATGCACCTAGAGAAGAGAAGTTTAGAGGTGAGAGGTTTTGGGAAATGTTGAGTGAGTGTGTGGGGAGTTTTGAACAAAGTGTGAGAATACTTGTGGTTGGAGTTTCAATGCTAAAGTGGGTAAAAATGTTGTGGAGGGAGTAGTAAGTAAATTTGGGGTGCCAGGGGTAAATGAAAATGGGGAGCCATTTAAACTGAGCTGTGTGTAGAAAGTAATATGTATTTTATGAAAAAGAGTTTCAATGCTAAAGTGGGTAAAAATGTTGTGGAGGGAGTATTAAGTAAATTTGGGGTGCCAGGGGTAAATGAAAATGGGGAGCCTTTAAACTGTGTAGAAAGTAATATGTATTTTATGAAAAAGAGGATAAATAAATATACAAGGTATGATATAGCATGCAATGAAAGTAGTTTGTAAGAGTATTTACTGGTGGATGAAAGGTTGATGGGTAGGCTTCAGGAAGTACACATTCATAGAGGGGCAACTGATATATCAGATCATTATTAGTTGTAGCTACAGTTAGAGTAAGAGGCAGATGGGACAAAAGGAAAATGGCAACAGCTTATGAGAGGTTTTTACAAAGCAGAAGTGTTATAAGAAGAGCAGAGTATATGGAGAGTAAAAGAAAGGTGAAGAGAGTGTTGAGAGAGTGCAAAAGGAGAGCAGATAAGAGTGGGAGAAGCACTGCCAAGAAATTCTGATGAAAATAAAAAAAAAAATTTGGAGTGAGATAAACAAGTTAAGAAAGCCTAGGGAATGAATAGATCTATCAGTTAAAAACAGAGTAGGGGAGTTAATAGACGGAGAGCTAGAGGTATTGGGTAGATGGCGGGAATATTTTGAGGAACTTTTAAATATCGATGAAGAAAGGGAAGCAGTAATTTCATGCACTGGCCAGGGAGGTATACCATCTTTTAGGAGTGAAGAAGAGCAGGATGTAAGTGTGGGGGAGGTACGTGAGGCATTACGTAGAATGAAAGGGGGTAAAGCAGCTGGAACTGACGGGATCATGACAGAAATGTTAAAAGCAGGGGGGGATATATTGTTAGAGTGGTTGGTATTTTTGTTTAATAAATGTATGAAAGAGGGGAAGGTACCTAGGGATTGGCAGAGAGCATGTATAGCTCCTTTATATAAAGGGAAAGGGGACAAAGGAGATTGTAAAAATTCTAGAGGAATAAGTTTACTGAGTATACCAGGAAAAGTGTACAGTCGGGTTATTATTGAAAGAATTAGAGGCAAGACGGAATGTAGGATTGCGGATGAGCAAGGAGGTTTCAGAGTGGGTAGGGGATGTGTAGATCAAGTGTTTACATTGAAGCATATATGTGAACAGTATTTAGATAAAGGTAGGGAAGTTTTCATTGCATTTATGGATTTAGAAAAGGCATATGATAGAGTGGATAGGGAAGCAATGTGGCAGATGTTGCAAATATATGGAATAGGTTGTAAGTTACTAAATGCTGTAACGAGTTTTTATGAGGATAGTGAGGCTCAGGTTAGGGTGTGTAGAAGAGAGGGAGACTACTTCCCGGTAAAAGTAGGTCTTAGACAGGGATGTGTAATGTCACCATGGTTATTTAATATACTTATAGATGGAGTTGTAAAAGAAGTAAATGCAGGGTGTTTGGGAGAGGGGTGGGATTAAATTATGGGGAATCAAATACAAAATAGGAGTTGACAGTTACTTTTTGCTGATGATACTGTGCTTATGGGAGATTCTGAAGAAAAGTTGCAAAGGTTAGTGGATGAGTTTGGGAGTGTGTGTAAAGGTAGAAAGTTGAAAGTGAACATAGATAAAAGTAAGGTGATGAGGGTATCAAATGATTTAGATAAAGAAAAATTGGATATCACATTGGAGAGAGGGAGTATGGAAGAAGTGAATGTTTTCTGATATTTGGGAGTTGACGTGTCAGCGGATGGGTTTATGAAGGATGAGGTTAACCATAGAATTGATGAAAGAAACAAGGTGAGTGTTGCATTGAGGTATATGTGGAGACAAAAATAACATTATCTATACAGGAAAAGAAGGGAATGTATGAAAGTACAATGGTACCAACACACTTAAATGGGTGTGAAGCATGGGTTGTAAATGCTGCAGCGAGAAGGTGACTGGAGGCAGTGGAGATGTCTTGTCTAAGGGCAATGTGTGGTGTGAATATTATGCAAAGAATTCGAAGTGTGGAAATTAGGAGAAGGTGTGGAGTTAATAAAAGTATTAGTCAGAGGGCTGAAGAGGGGTTGTTGAGGTGGTTTGGTCATTTAGAGAGAATGGATCAAAGTAGAATGACATGGAGAGCATTTAAATCTGTAGGGGAAAGAAGGCGAGGTAGGTAGGGATCGTCCTCAAAAAAGGTTGGAGGTAGGGGGTAAAGGAGGTTTTGTGGGCGAGGGGCTTGGACTTCCAGCAAGTGTGTGCGAGCATGTTAGATAGGAGCGAATATAGATGAATGGTTTTTGGGACCTGATGATCTGTTGGAGTGTGAGCAGGGTAATATTTATTGAAGGGATTCAGGGAAACCGGTTATTTTTATATAGCTGGACTTGAGTCCTGGAAATGGGAAGTACAATGCCTGCACTTTAAAGGAGGTGTTTGGGATATTAGCAGTTTGGAGGGATATGCTTCTAAACTGTTGTATGAAAGGTGAAAGTGTTGATGATGATGATGAAAGCATTTTCTTTTTGGGGATTTTCTTTCTTTTTCAGTCACCCTGCCTTGGTGGGAGATGGCCGACTTGTTGAAAAAAAAAAAATACAGAACTGTATGCCCCTTGTGGGTTTATCACTTAGTTTTGAATAATAATAATAATAATAAACAGATGTACAGATATAAGTAGTAGGTTGGTAGACAGCAACCGCCCAGGGAGGTACTACCGTCCTGCCAAGTGAGTGTAAAACGAAAACCTGTAATTGTTTTACATGATGGTAGGATTACTGGTGTCCTTTTGTCTGTCTCATGAACATGCAGGATTTCAGGTACGTCTTGCTACTTCTACTTACACTTAGGTCACACTACACATACATGTACAAGCATATACAGTGGACCCCCGCATAACGATCACCTCCGAATGCGACCAATTATGTAAGTGTATTTATGTAAGTGCGTTTGCACGTGTATGTTTGGGGGTCTGAAATGGACTAATCTACTTCACAATATTCCTTATGGGAACAAATTCGGTCAGTACTGGCACCTGAACATACTTCTGGAGTGAAAAAATATCGTTAAACAGGGGTCCACTGTATATACACACCCCTCTGGGTTTTCTGCTATTTTCTTTCTAGTTCCTGTTCTTGTTTATTTCCTCTTATCTCCATGGGGAAGTGGAACAGAATTCTTCCTCCGTAAGCCATGCGTGTTGTAAGAAGCGACTAAAATGCCAGGGGCAAGGGGCTAGTAACCCCTTCTCCTTTATAAATTACTAAATTTGAAAAGAGAAACTTTTGTTTTTCTTTTTGGGCCACCCTGCCTTGGTGGGATATGGCCGGTTTAAAAAAAAAATACTAATATAAATACACACATTGTAGACGAAGGATAAAGTCATTCTCAAGATACTTAAACAAACCAGTAAGAGATACATGGTTGTTCCTCGGGGTAGTGTGGCCACCAAAGTCGCACATGTGATTGTTCGCAGTGACATCTAGTTGACTACTGTGGTCTCCACATTTACGAAGAACTTGCTAGCAAGCAGCCGAACGTTGACCACATAGTTCCCACTGTGGTCCACACAATCCTGTGAGGTCACTGCGAAAAGATACCTGGGAGATATAGAGGTCTTGTCCATTATGGTTAAGTAACAGTTATGTAACAGGGATGACTTGAGTAATGTAAGAGCCCCACTGGAAGCAAGTCACTGACTTTTTTGGGTTTTCCTAATGGGTAACTTACATGTTACTGTATTTGTGTGTACCTGTACCTAAATATACTGGTAAGTTGATTGGTGTACAGATGAATTTAGAATCTGATTTCAATAGTTGTAGACATTTTAAGATCTTTCCAATTGCTATTACAATCACTATCACACAAAATCAGTAAATTATAATATTGCTGCCACACTAGCACACACAATGAACCACCTTTGCCTCGACCATTACTAGACATGGCTGTCAGACTTACCACTGAACATAAACCTCTTCGCTACTCTAGTACCTTCCTAAACTTGTCCTTTCGTAACCATATTCAAATAGTGACCAAGGCTCCAGGACTGAGCTATTTCTGGTGAAAAATAGTTACAGTGGTACCCAGAGTTTTGGCCATAATTCGTTCCAGAAGTCTGTTCGAGTGCCGTTACCGAACGAATTTGTTCCCATAAGGAATAATGCAAATTAGATTAGTCCATTTCAGATGCCCAAAATACTTACAAAAGCACTTATAATAATATACTTATATAACTGTTTAAGTCTGGAGCTGTACAAAACTCGGGATACCACTGTATATCATTCACTGGATAATGCACTCTTTTATAAGATGCTTCCATAAACCTTAACTCGTAAACGGTCCAAACGTATATATACATTTTTACAACATTTGAAAGTATGTAAAAAAGTAATCTTTTAGTTTTTTTCATTTGAAAATGTGTAAAAAAAACTTTGATCTACTCTTTTTTTTTTTTTTTTTTTTTTTTTTTATTTGAAAATATGTAAAAAAAACATAGATCTACTTTTGTAGCGCTACACATGTGAACGTAGATCTGCTTGGACCGTTTACGGGTTAATAATGTCACGGGAAACAGGTGATATCACAATATGCAAAATAACCATTGAAAAAATAATGAAATTCCAAGTGCTTTTGTGATTTCTCACATTATCAAATTATTATTTGTTTACTATAATTTTTACCACTGAATGTATCATTGCTTAGTTAATCTTAAGTTAATTTTAAGCTGTCCATCATGCTCAGCATACAAGGGGCTTTTGGCATGTTACACTTAACCACTGTACAGTGGACCCCCGCTTAACGATTACCTCCAAATGCGACCAATTATGTAAGTGTATTTATGTAAGTGCGTTTGTACGTGTATGTTTGGGGGTCTGAAATGGACTAATCTACTTCACAATATTCCTTATGGGAAAAAATTCGGTCAGTACTGGCACCTGAACATACTACTGGAATGAAAAAAGTTCGTTAACCGGGGGTCCACTGTATTTCTTTGTACATCTATGTATCATGTCCAAATTAATAATAAATAATAAAAAAAGTTCCTTCATAATATGAGAAATCACAAAAATACTTGGAATTTCACAATTTTTTCACTGTGGTTATTTTGCATCCTTCAATATATAGCACTGACATGGTAAGCAATAACACAATCTTTTCCCCCACTTGTTACAAGCCTCTAATTAGTAAGTTTATTCAGGTATACACAAATACAGTTACACAGATTATCATACACAGGATAACCAAAAAAAGTGAAGGTGGCTTATTTCCATTCGTGGACATTTCACATTAATGCCTCTGAATTCCTTCGAGACCATTACAAGGTTTCTTTCTCTCCTGGAGATGAAAAGCAACACGATGCATAAGTCATGTGCAATACAAACAAACGGCCTGGTGGCAATAGCTCTCGTTTCACGCGGTGAGGGTCCGGGTTTGATTCCTGGCGATAGGATGGAAACGTTGGACGTGTTAACTTACAATGGTTGTCCATGTTCACCCATCAGTAAAATGGGTATCTGGGTGTTAGTGGACTGGTGTGGGTCACATCCTGGGTGTTAGTGGACTGGTGTGGGTCGCATCCTGGGTGTTGGTGGACTGGTGTGGGTCGCATCCTGGGTGTTAGTGGACTGGTGTGGGTCGCATCCTGGGTGTTAGTGGACTGGTGTGGGTCGCATCCTGGGTGTTAGTGGACTGGTGTGGGTCGCATCCTGTGTGTTAGTGGACTGGTGTGGGTCACATCCTGGGTGTTAGTGGACTGGTGTGGGTCACATCCTGGGTGTTAGTGGACTGATCTGGGTCACATCCTGGGTGTTAGTGGACTGATGTGGGTCACATCCTGGATGTTAGTGGACTGGTGTGGGTGGCATCCTGGGTGTTAGTGGACTGGTGTGGGTCACATCCTCGGACAAAACTGACCTAATTTGCTCGAAATGCTCAGCATAACAAGCGACTTTCTATAAAGTAGTGCAGTGGACCCTTGGTTTTCGTGTTCAATTCATTCCAGAGCAATCGGTAAAAATGGAAACCATTTTCCCCATAAGAAATAATATAAATCCAAAGAAAGCCACTATTATGCCTGGGCATTTTGGGCAGACTAATCCTAATAAATAGTAACTACTTAAAACTAGACAAGATAATAGTACATAGTAACTATTATCATAAAACTAGACAAGAATGGTAAATTTAAATTAGTCGTTATTTTACCTTATTACTACTGTGAGGTAGCTGAGGTATTTGGCATTTAAGTAATCTATAAGTATTTGTCTGTCTGAAATGCACTGCATATTAGTGGTTTTCTGCTTAACAATTCTATTACATGTGAACTACTACACAAAAATTCTGATCGGAGTTTTATTTTTATTCCATAACTGTGTATGTACAGTGGAACCTCAAAAATCGAACTGCTCCCAACTCAACCAATTATGTAATTGTATTTTTGTTAGTGCTTTTATAAGTGTATTTTTGAGGGTCTGAAATGGACTAATCTAATTTACATTATTCCTGATGGGAATAAATTCGTTCAGTAGCGACACTTGAACAGCCTTCTGGACCGAAGAAAGTTCTATATTTGAGGTTCCACTGTAGCTGCTAATATTTATCCAGTAAATGGTTCCTTTATAAAAATTGAATATGGACTAACTTGGTATCCCATAGCTGGGTTGGTAGAGCATTCAACTCACACATTAAGGGCTATGGTTCGATCCCCAGTATGGGTGGATACATTAGGAAGTGTTTCCTTAAGACATGTACTGTCCACGCTCACCTAGAAGTAGGTAGGTACCTGGGTGTTAGGTGACTGGTGTGGGTGGCATCCTGGGAGACAAGACTGAAGAACCACAATGGAAATAAGACAGACAGTCCTCGATAACGCAATGACTTTCTTGGATTATCCTGGGTGGCTAACTCTCTGGGTTAAAAATCCCAACAAAATCCTATAAATAACTATAGAACCTATGCAATGTAAGGTTTGTACATACGGTCCTGTTACCATGTTCTAAGTCTACCTTTAAGAAACTGAAATACAGTGGACCCCCGGTTTACGATCACCTCCCAATGCAACCAATTATGTAAGTGTACAGTGGACCCCCGCATAACGATTACCTCCGAATGCAACCAATTATATAAGTGTATTTATGTAAGTGCATTTGTACGTGTATGTTTGGGGGTCTGAAATGGACTAATCTAATTCACAATATTCCTTATGGGATCAAATTCGTTCAGTACTGGCACCTGAACATACTTCTGGAATGAAATAATATCATAAACCGGGGTCCACTGTATTAGATGTAACATTAATACACAATGAAGAATTTCAACTTTCCATGGGAACTTTTTAGCCTCAGAATGTCTGTGTACAAAAATAAATAAAAATAAAATATTTATTTCTTTACTAAGGTTACAATGTGTGTTTACATATAGTATGATTGGAGCAGAAAGTCACTATCGTGCCGAGGCATTTCAGGCTGACTTAACCTAATACTTACAGACTACTTAAGTGTAGACAGGTGAAGCGTGGTAGAATACAGTCAATTAATCTTCACTGTATTGTTAGTATGAGGTAGTACGATTTATGACAATCTTACATTTTTAAGTACGAAATTGGGTTCTTTTACAGAAATTTGGATGAACAGACAAGTGCATGGTCTTACGACACCTTTGTTGGATGTGTTTTGGGCCTTTGACCAAAGTGCAAGAAAATAGCTAATAGCTAAATTCATATAAAAAATAACTTCAATACCTATAACAGTTCACCTCGGTGGGATGCGGCCGGTGTGTTGAAAGAAAGACCTATAACAGTTGGAACAGTCTACAGATTACCACACACAAATAGCAATAAGTGAAGAGGCAGGGCCAGGAGCTAAGTCTCGACCCCTGCAACCACAAATAGGCGAGTACAAATAGGCGAGTACACTTTTAGTGGTAACCTTAGAAACATGATAACTGACTGAGAGTTGAATAAACACCACCTGATACTTACAGGAGACGAACATAAACCTCATCCAAGCAACTGACCCTCCAGTAGCTGATTTCACAAACACTATGAACAACTGCTTGCTACTACCCTCTATAACTAAGTCAACAAGAACCTCTGAGACAAGTGCCTCATTACTTGACCATATCTGGACCAACACAATATCTCCACAACAAGCTGGTATAATCACAGACAACACTACAGACCACTGCCCCACTTTTCTCATAACCGACTTATGTAAACTGCCTCAAGACTTGAAAAAGATCTCATTTCACTGCACGACAACCCATCGGTAAATAATTTAACACAATTCCAGACAGAGGAATTTAATATTTTCACCGAGTCGATTCATTACCGAAAATAATTAGAAATCATTAAAAATATGAGAAATGACTGAAAAAAGACAGTTCTAGCATGATACAAGGCTGTTTTCTCTCGTCTGTTTCCTCCCTGTCTGAGGTGCTTTTTATGGCACATTTAACTTATACGAGCCTCTTAACCATTTACGAAAACTGTCTATGCAGGATTTTTTCATGTTTGTGGGGATAAATTGATCTAATAAACACTCTCATCATGACTGTTTTCCATTCTAAGAGGAAAAGTTTTTTCACCCCCAAAAATCCCTAAATGTTTTTCACCATTTTGGGCCGGATTTTCAAAATTCACTTAAAATCGCACAAGGTGTACTATTGCCTATGCTGATTCAGAATACACACTTGAAAATGTGAAATGAGATCATTTTAGCATCATACGAGGCCATAATATTAGCACTAGGTGACACTGATTGGCAGAAAGCGCTAGCTGACAGCAATACTATTGACAAAGATGTCAAAACGTTTTTACGTAAAACCCAAAACCTCTATAACATGCATTGTCCAATCAAAATGAACAGGCAATGGCTAACAAATAGTATGCTCAAATCCATTGATAAAAAACATCAACTTGAAAAACTGCTCAGATTAGGCCTAATTACTAAAAAACTGGCAAACAATATACAATAATACTCACAAAACTAATATGAAAATCAAAGCAAATGCATTACAAATAAAATGTGACATGAGAAGTACCTGGCAAACCCTCTCCAAAATTTTGGGCTCTAGAACTGAACTAAACCAGATAAACCTCACATATGGCCTATAGACACAGCCAACAAACTTTTGTCTTCTTCTCTACTGTAGGATCAAAGCTAGCAAGCAAAATTCCAAGCTTGAAGACTATCTAACTGGCAACTACCCAAATACTCTATATCTAGCTCCAACTAATTCTACTGAAGTCTCACTCATCATTAACCCGTAAACGGTCCAAGCAGATCTACGTTCACATGTGTAATGCTACAAAAGTAGATCTACGTTTTTTTACATATTTTCAAATGTAAAGTAAAAGGACACAAGTGCAACTAATGTGACATTTATTGTGGCAACGTTTCGCTCTCCAGGAGCTTTATCAAGCCATAATGGCTTGATAAAGCTCCTGGAGAGCGAAACGTTGCCACAATAAATGTCACATTAGTTGCACTTGTGTCCTTTTACTTTACATATTGTCGGTAATTCTACCAACTTTATTACAGTACTTTCAAATGTTGAAAAAACGTATATATACGTTTGGACCGTTTACGGGTTAAATCATTAACAAAGCAGAGAGCTAGATAACTTGCCACCATTCATATATATAATAAGCTACACATGTGCTGTCACCCATCATTACAACACTGTTTAACAAATCTGTCGAGTGCTCAACATTCCCATCCATACTCAAGACAGTAAGGGTCACCCTGATCCTCAAAGGAGGTGACCCAACTAATTTGAACAACTACAAACCTTTATCAAACTTGCCCTTACTTTCTAAAATATTCGAAAACATAATACACAAATGACTTTACTCCTACCTTATATCCAACATACTTAACCCCTTCCAGTTTTGGTTTTGACCAAAAAAAAAATGAAAACGTATCAATGATGCTATTATACAAATGCTTGAACTAATATACACAGCCCTTGATAAAAATGAATATCCTCTGGGGCTCTTTATTGACCTATGGAAAGCATTTGATACAGTGGACCACAATCTCCTGCACTAAAACTAAATCATTACAGCATCAGAGGACATTCCCTTGATTACCTAAAATTTTACCTTAATGATGGACACCAGCATGTATACACAAATGGAGTCTAGCTCCACTATCCAGCCTGTAACCGTTGGAGTGCCCCAGGGTAATTTTTTTTTTTTTTTTTTTTTTTTTTTTTAGATTCGCCGGTATTTTCCCAGCCCGGACCTTTTCCAAGTGGTGGCCTGGATTTGGCTCCCTGTCTAGGGAGTGTCTGAGACCTAAGTCTCCCATGGGAGGAGGTACAAGTACATCCTCATCTTTGAGCCCCAGGGTAATGTCCTAGGCCCACTCTTCTTTCTCATCTACATCAATGATCTCCCCAGCGCATCTCAACTCTAAACCAGTTCTATTCACAGATGACACTACTTATGTCTACTCCCACTCAAACCCAACTGTACTTACAGACACTGTAAACAACGAGCTGCTAAAAATATATACTTGGGTGATGACCAACAAACTCACTCCCAACAAAACATACTTCAAGCTGTTTGGAAACTGAGCTTTAAATATCCAACTTATCAATAAATGGTTTCCCTATCTCAAGACACACTGAGGGTAAATTTCTAGGTCTTCTCCTTGACTGTAATTTTAAATTTTATTCCCACATCCAGTATATATCCAAGAAAATTTCCAAATCTGTAAGCATCCTTTCCAAGATACGATACTATGTATCCCCAATGACACTCCTTACCTTATACCACTCATTAATATATCCTCACTTCACCTATGGTATTTGTGCCTGGGGATCAACCACAGTCAACCACCTTAAGCCTTTAATAACCCAACAAAAAGCTTCTGTGTGGATGATTACCAGCTCCTGTGTCAGACAGCACACCTCATCACTTTTCAAAAGCCTGAACTTGCTAAAGATAGGAGAAATACACTCATATTATTGTGCCAACTACATATACAGAACATTGAACTCCGCTATAAATTTCTCCTTGATAGCTACATTAGAACACACAGTCACAATACGATGCACGAGGCACTCTTCGAGATGCATCATGTCAGTCTCACATTATGCAAAAATGCAGTGCATATAAAGGGCCCGAAGATCTGAAATTCACTTCCTGAACTGGTAAAGGATCCCCTGACTACTTATAAATTTAGGACTTTGCTTAAAAATCATCTCATCTCTCAATACTAACCAAAACAACCAAAACAACTTCTAATAAGTTATATGACCTCTAGTCTATTAAACATCAGCTTTAACCCTTAAACGGTCCAAACAGATCGACGTTCAAATTCGTAGTCCTACAAAAGTAGATCTACTTTTTTTTGCATATTTTCAAATATAACAAAAAAAATGTAGATAAGTAAAGTTTTTTTACACGTTTTCAAATGTAAAACAAAAAAGAAGATCCCCTGGTTTACGATATTATTTCATTCCAGAAGTATGTTCAGGTGTCAATACTGAACGAATTTGTTCCCATAAGGAATATTGTGAATTAGATTAGTCCATTTCAGACCCCGAAACATACACATACAAACGCACTTACATAAATACACTTACATAATTGGTCGCATTGGGAGCTGATCGTAAACCGGGGGTCCACTGTATATGTTTGGACCGTTTAAGGGTTAAACCATCTAGTCTATAAACATCTAGTCTATTAAACATTACTGCTGGAACTATTAATTGTAATGTTGTTTTATGTGTAACTTCAAGATAATTATTCTTATAAATCACCACCTTGACTACCTCACATTAGTATTAAGATTAATAAAGATTTTAATGAAAATTAACTACTCTCATCTTGTCTACATTGAAGTAGTTACTATATTACACATTGTAACCTTTACAAAGAAATTGAATCTTTATTCTTTACAAAACCTACAAGAGTTACAGAGACTAGTGTTTCCCTACTTGACCACATCTGGACCAACACCATATCCCCTTTAAAATCAGGCATAATTACAGATAATACCACAGACCACTACCCTACTTTCCTCATAACAACTCTTGGTAAAATACCCCAAGACACTACTAAAGTCACCTTCAGACTTCACAATGAGGCAGCCATTAATAACTTCACAACAGCAGTAACAAACATTGACTGGCACACTGAGCTAGAAAGCAATACAGATATTGACGAATGTATTAATAATTTTCTAAAAAAGACCCAATACCTCTATAACAAGCACTGCCCTAAAAAAACTAAGCAGATGACAGCTAAGAGACTGAACAGTCCCTGGCTAACACCCAGCATTCTCAAATCCATAAATACAAAACACCAATATGAAAAACAGTACAGAATGGGTCACATAACCAGAGACCAAACAAAACGTTACTCGTCAATCCTAACCAGCCTGATAAGAAGGGCAAAAAAATTGTATTATGAGAACAGATTATCCAACTTACGAGGTGATATAAAAAAGACCTGGAAAACCCTATCAGAAATTCTGGGAACAAAAAAGATATCACGAAATAGCGAAATAAAATTAGCAAAATCAGATGAACCCCAACTCCCACCAACAGAAACAGCAAACAGACTCAATGATTTCTTCTCCACTATAGGACAAAACCTTGCCAATAAAATCCCAAGCTCAGATACCCCACCAAATGACTACCTCACCGGCAACTACCCGAACACACTGTTCCTAGCTCCGACTAACCCATACGAAGTCTCCCTTATTATCAACGCACTAAAAAACAAGGCAGGAGATTTAAATACCTTACCACCCTTTATATACAAAAAAGTGTCACAAGTGCTATCACCAATCATTGCAACACTCTTTAACAAATCCATTGAATCCTCCACCTTCCCTACAGTACTCAAAATAGCAAGGGTCACCCCGATCCACAAAGGAGGAGACCAAACAGAGTTGAATAACTATAGGCCAATATCCAACTTACACCCTCTCTCAAAAATCTTCGAAAAATTAATTCATAAACGAATCTACTCCTACCTTATCTCCCAAAACATACTCAACCCCTGCCAATTTGGATTCAGGCCTAATAAAAATACTAATGATGCTATTATACACATGCTAGAACATATATACACTGCAATAGAGAAAAAAGAAGTCCCACTGGGGATCTTCATTGACTTACGTAAAGCTTTTGATACAGTTGACCATGACTTGCTCCACGTAAAATTGTCACACTATGGTATAAGAGGGCACTCCCTCAACTACCTCAAGTCATACCTCAGCAACAGAAGCCAATATGTGTACGCAAATGGGGCAAACTCTTCTGCACAACCAATTATAGTTGGTGTCCCACAGGGAAGTGTCCTTGGCCCTCTTCTCTTTCTCCTATACATAAATGACCTACCAAATGCTTCGCAATTACTCAAACCCACACTATTTGCTGATGACACAACATACGTCTTCTCCCACCCGAGCCCAGTCACGCTAGCCAATACTGTAAATACCGAATTACAGAAAATATCTACCTGGATGAGTACTAACAAACTTACACTAAACATTGACAAAACCTACTTCATTCAGTTTGGTAACAGAGCTACAGATGTCCCTCTTAACATAATGATAAACGGATCACCTATCACAAAGCTAACAGAGGGAAAATTCTTAGGAATCCACCTTGATAATAGACTCAAATTTCATACACATATACAACAAATTTCTAAGAAAATTTCCAAGACTGTAGGCATACTATCGAAGATACGGTACTATGCTCCACAGTCAGCCCTCCTGGCCCTATATCACTCTTATTTACCCCTATCTCACCTATGGAATTTGTGCATGGGGCTCAACAACAAGTAACCATCTCAGACCACTAATTACCCAACAAAAGGCTGCAGTTAGAATGATAACAAATTCTCACTACAGGCAGCACACTCCACCAATATTCAATACACTCAACCTACTCACCATACAAAACATCCATACTTATTACTGCACCTATTACATACATAGAACACTCAACTCTGATATTAACCCTCCCCTCAAACATCTCCTTGCCAACCTCAACAGAACACATGACCATAACACAAGGCACAGATCACTCTTTGATATTCCTCGTGTCCATCTCACGCTATGCAAAAACTCAATGCACATAAAAGGCCCTAAAATCTGGAATTCATTACCTGTAAATATAAAAGAAACACTACCTGTTTATAAATTCAAGTCTCTTCTCAAAGATCACTTACTCACCCAAAACCAAATAAACTGAATAACTGAACCTTATAAATTGTATATCTTAAATGTTTCTCACAATTATATCACATAAATGTTAAACCTAAAACCCAATCTAACTTTATTATTTTTTAAATACACTACCTAACAGAATACTCCATTCTACTGAATTTACAACAATGCATGCAACCATATGACCTGTCTTTGTAATACTCACTTGTGCTTTATAGTAATCTGTTTACATTAATGTTTTTCACTGATTTCATCATTGCTTAGTTAATCTTAAGTTAATTTTAAGCCAGCCCGTAATGCTATGCATAGTATAAGTGGCTTTGGCATGCTGCTCTTATCTGTATTTTTTTGTACCTCTGTATGTGTGCTCAAATTATAAATAAATAAATAAAATAAATAAAATTAAAATGAGACAGTATAGTACAGTGGACCCCGGTTTATGATATTATTTCATTCCAGAAGTATGTTCAGGTGCCAGTACTGAACGAATTTGTTCCCATAAGGAATATTGTGAATTAAATTAGTCCATTTCAGACCCTCAAACATACACGTACAAATGCACTTACATAAATACACTTACATAATTGGTTGCATTGGGAGCTGATCGTAAACTGGGGATCCACTGTACTTTTTTTTTTTTTCAACAAACTGGCCGTATCCCACCAAGGCAGGGTGGCCCAAAAAGAAAAACTAAAGTTTCTGTTTATAAATTTAGTACACACGTAATTTGTATAGGAGAAGGGGCTACTAGCCTCTTGCTCCCACAGTACAGTATATATAGTAAAAACTCAAGGGTAGTGGTCAGGTGAGGGTCTAAGATCATCTAATTACTGTCATGTGACTCTCAAGAAGCAGCATCTAGTAGTATCATGTGTAAGAATTGTTGAGATGTATTGGCCAGTCCTATGTTCAATGGTGTTAGAAGTAGCAATTAACATTTAAATGCAGTGGTACCTATCCTTACCTGGGGGTATAGCCGCAGGGTGAGCCGAGGGTCGACACCCCAACAGCCCAGTCCATAACCTGCCTTGTAGGTTATTTCAGCATTGTTTTAATGCACAAGATGACCTATTTTAGATCTTTGTACGATATAGCATTGCTAATAAGTATACTTGTGATCTCAAGCACTTGTGGAAAGATTCCTTCCTCACATTAGGACGTGTTTCCTTAAGACACCTGCTGTCTGTGTTCGCCTATTGGTAAAATGAGTACCTGGGTGTCAGTGGACTGGTGTGGGTCACATCCTGGAACAAAACTGACCTAATTTGTGAGAAATGGTCAGCATAACAAGCGGCTTTCTATACAGTAGTATGTCACTGATGTCAGCTATGGTCTGTTTACCTTGTACATGTACCTGTAGAAATAAAGATTAGAATTACATAATTTGTGTAAACATCTTGTTGCATTCTCTGCATGGTATGGTACATTCCTGCTTCACTGATGGGTATGCTATATGAACATTTTGAAGGCACCTATAATAATATTTCAGCATGATGCAATGTTTGTACAGAGATGAATGACATTTTAGTTACACATGCAGAAACCCCTTGGTAATGCAGAGCATTTTGGGCACACTTAAGCCTAACTTAAGACTACAAGGACAATAACCAATTGCTTATATATATTGACTTTTTTTTTTCAACAAACTGGCCGTATCCCACCAAGGCAGGGTGGCCCAAAAATAAAAACGAAAGTTTCTCTTTTTAAATTTAGTAATTTATATGGGAGAAGGGGTTACTAGCCCCTTGCTCCCAGATTAAGGGTATATAAACAATAAATTTAAGAATTACTTTCAGAAAGAACCTGTGTGGTATCATTGGCAACTTCTCCTCTGGGTAAAGTGAAGAATCTTGGTGTCCTGGTACAATTATTGTTGGTAGTCTAGTATATTCACAGCTCTGCATTTACAATCTCGTAGAAATTAGGGAGAGAAGTGCGGTCGAGTGAAGGCACGAGTAATATACTAGAATTTTAGTTATTCATGAGTGGAGATACTGATAACTCTCAGGAGAAACCCAATGATCACACTTGTGCTGCAAATGTTATGGTATAAGTAGAAATGAGTAAATGATGTTTATTTGTGAGATTACAGGAAGCACATCTGTTTCACGCTCAGCAGACGGAGGATCAAGCCTCCACCACCTCTTGCACTAAATGACCTACATGGGTTTAGCACTTAACATAAATTAAACACATACACAGGAAACCTGTGTAAGATATTAAGAAATGGAAGTTTGCCTTTGTTTTTCAACTCTTAGAGAATCTGGAAATCATTTACACATTAAGCTTATGGTCTTTGATATTACGTCTTCTGGGATATACAGCATGACCAGAATGTCAACATATTTGAGTTGTGTAATGATGTTAAGAATTACATAACAGAAGCTTAGTCTTTCCTAGGTAATAGGCTGGTAGACAGCAACCGCCCAGGGAGGTACTGCCGTCCCATGGTAGTAGGTTGGTAGACAGCAACCGCCCAGGGAGGTACTACCGTCCTGTGGTAGTAGGTTGGTAGACAGCAACCGCCCAGGGAGGTACTACCATCCTGTGGTAGTAGGTTGGTAGACAGCAACTGCCCAGGGAGGTACTACCATCCTGTGGTAGTAGGTTGGTAGACAGCAACCACCCAGGGAGGTACTACCGTCCTGCCAAGTGAGTGTAAAACGAAAGCCTGTAATTGTTTTACATGATGGTAGGATTGCTGGTGTCCTTTTTTCTGTCTCAAAGATTTCAGGTACGTCTTGCTACTTCTACTTACACTTAGGTCACACTACACATACATGTACAGTGGACCCCCGGTTTGCGATATTAATCCGTTCCTGAGAGCTTATCATAAACCAAAACTATTGGAAAGCGAATCAATTTTCCCCATAAGAAATAATGGAAATCAAATTAATCCGTTCAAGACACCCAAATGTATGAAAAAAAAAATTTACCACACGAAATATAAAGCTTAATGCACACAAACTGAAGAAGACATGCACAGTTTGTAGTACTCTACTAAAAATAGAATACATGACACCTTTAATGAAGATCTTTCATAGGCTTATGTCCTGGGAGTGCCTTTTTCTCCTGAGTAATGTAGGTCCTGCTTGGCAATTTCTTCCAAAACAGGCCTGTTTCGTCGCAATTAAACAATTGTTCAGGTTTAAATTCTTCACTATGTAATCCTTGAATTCCTTCACATATTTTTCAGCTGCTTTTTGGTCTGAACTGGCAGCCTCACCACACTATGTATGCCACTATGATTCTTAAATCTTTCAAATCAACCTTTGCTGGCCTTAAATTCACTCACATCACCACTAGTTGCAGGCAATTTCTTTACCAAATCGTCATGCAACTGCCTAGCCTTTTCACAAATGATCGCTTGAGAGATGCTATCTCCTGCTATCTGTTTTTCATTTATCCACACCAATAAGTCTCACAACATCTAACACTTGCGGTCGCTGTTTTGTAATCACAGTTACGCCTTTTGCAACAACAGCTTCCTTGATTGCCGTTTTCCTGGTTACTATAGTAGAGATGGTTGATTGGGGTTTTGTATACAATCTGGCCAGCTCTGACACACGCACTCCACTTTCGTACTTTGCAATTATCTCTTTCTTCATTTCAATAGTCATTAGCACCCTTTTTCTTGAAGGGTTGGCACTAGAAGCTGTCTTGGGGCCCAGGGTGACTTATTTTGCAGAATCAAGCACCAAAAACATTGTGATAATATTGAATGTACCGAATGTATCCTTAGATGCGAGCACACTGGCTGGCTTGCAAAACACTGGCACACACGTGGACACGTCTCGGACGAATCGTATACCGGGTTTTTTAACGGGAACCAAGGCAAAATTTTTGCGATATAATGCATCGCATACCGGATTTATCGGATGCCGATGGCATCGCGAATCAGGGGTCCACTGTACAAGCATATATATATATATATACACACACACCCCTCTGGGTTTTCTGCTATTTTTTTCTAGTTCTTGTTCTTATTTATTTCCTCTTATCTCCATGGGGAAGTGGAACAGAATTCTTCCTCCGTAAGCCATGCATGTTGTAAGAGGCGACTAAAATGCCAGGAGCAAGGGGCTAGTAACCCTTTCTCCTGTATAAATTACTAAATTTAAGAAAGAGAAACTTTTTTTCTTTTTGGGTCACCCTGCCTCGGTGGGATGTGGCCGGTGTGTTGAAAGAAAGAAAGAAAGAAGAAAGCTTAGCCTTTAAGTTCTCCACAAAAATGTTGGCTGGTACTGTGTTTGACAGACTCACCAGGGCGAAGCCAAAATGCTGTTGGGAAAATTGATTTTCATATCTTAAGTTTGAAGTTAAAACATAGTTCAGCGAGGGCTAAAATTATGGGAGTGTGGATACAAGTGGATAGCATCCATACGTTCACCTTGAGGTACATCAATTATGGCATTATGCCTGGAGTATACCTGTAGAGGGTTTCAGAAGTCAATGACCCTGTGGCCCAGTCCAAGACCAGGCCTCATGGTGGATCAAGTTTTGATCAACCAGATTGTTACTGCTGGCTGCACGTAAACCAATGTATGAACCACAGCCTGGCTGATTAGGAACTTGGCATAAATATTTGTAGAGTGAGGTAATGTCAAATGATATGTTTATTCTTCATGTTGACATTATTAATGCAGCAAGGTTGCCAGTAAATAAATAACAAAAAGGCACAATACCGTGACTGGAACGATACACAAATAACCCGCACATAAAAGAGAGAAGCTTACGACGACGTTTCGGTCCGACTTGGACCATTGACAAAGTCACACAGTGTGACTTTGTCAATGGTCCGAGTCGGACCGAAACGTCGTCGTAAGCTTCTCTCTTTTATGTGCGGGTTATTTGTGTAAGGTTGCCAGTGTTAAAATTAGCAGGAACTGTGGCACCTGGTATGTACTCAGGCTTTTAGCTAGGTGTCTGGTTAATATGCCTGAGGCACTTCCACTACCTTAAGTGATAAACCTGAGATTCCTGTCCATTCTGTGTCTTTGGTAGTACACAGTGTCCTCCATTAAAGACACCGCAAGACTCCAGGTGAACATCAACCAAATCTTTAAATGGGTCGCTGAAAACAATACAAAGTTCAATGATGAGAAATTTCAATTACTCCGATATGGAAAACGTGAGTGTGTGAAGAATTGAGACACTTATGCAACACATGGGAATCTTTATAGAAGAAACGTTTCGCCACACAGTGGCTTCATCAGTCCAATACAAAGTAGAAATGGGTAAGGAGAGTAGAAGTTTGAGGTAATCAGTCCCTCAACCTGGAATCGATGTGCTCAGTCCATCACTCTTGTAGGAAGTGCAGCATAGGGCCAGAGAGGTGGCTTATAAACTGCGGTGAGATGAGTTGAAGCAGGAGGAGGCGGGATCACAGTGGGACCTGCCACTAGTGTAAGTAGGTCGTCGTCCAAAGGTTGGGTAAGCGTTGAAGTCTTTGTACCAAGATCCCATGATGTTGCAGTGTCTGACAGGAAATTAAAACTACATCGGAGTATAAAATAAATTCCAACCACACAATAGAACGAAAAACAACTGTAAAAGACCTGGGAGTGATCATGTTAGACGATCTCACCTTCAAGGACCGTAACATTGTATCAATCGCATCTGCTAGAAAAATGACAGGATGGATAAGGAGAACCTTCAAAACTAGGGATGCCAAGCCCATGATGACACTCTTCAGGTCAATTGTTCTATCTAGGCTGGAATATTGCTGCACACTAACAACACCTTTCAAGGCAAGTGAAACTGCTGACCTAGAAAATGTACAGAGAACTGTCACAGCACAAATAACTGTGATAAAACACCTCAATTACTGGGAACACTTGAAGTTCCTCAACCTGTACTCCTTAGAATGCAGGCGGGAGAGATACACGATTATATACACTTGGAAACATAGGTTTACCTGGAGAGAGTTCTGGAGGTCAACACCCCCGCGGCCCGGTCTGTGACCAGGCCTCCTGGTGGATCAGAGCCTGATCAACCAGGCTGTTACTGTTGGCTGCACGCAAACCAACATACGAGCCACAGCCCGGCTGGTCAGGAACCGACTTTAGGTGCTTGTCCAGTGCCAGCTTGAAGACTGCCAGGGGTCTGTTGGTAATCCCTCTTATGTACGCTGGGAGGCAGTTGATAAGTCTCAGGCCCCCTGATACTTATTGTATGGTCTTTTAACGTGCTAGTGACACCCCTGCTTTTCATTGGGGGGAAGTTGCATTGTCTGCCAAGTCTTTTGCTTTCGTAGTGAGTGATTTTCGTGTGCAAGTTCGGTACTAGTCCCTCTAGGATTTTCCAGGTGTATATAATCATTTATCTCTCCCGCCTGCGTTCCAGGGAATACAGGTTCAGGAACCTCAAGCGCTCCCAGTAATTGAGGTGTTTTATCTCAGTTATGCACGCCATGAAGGCTCTCTGTACATTTTCTAGGTCAGCAATTTCACCTGCCTTGAGAAGGTGCTGTTAGTGTGCAGCAATATTCCAGCCTAGATAGAACAAGTGACCTGAAGAGTGTCATCATGGGCTTGGCATCCCTAGTTTTGAAGGTTCTCATTATCCATCCTGTCATTTTTCTAGCAGATGCGATTGATACAATGTTATGGTCCTTGAAGGCGAGATCCTCCGACATGATCACTCCCAGGTCTTTGACATTGGTGTTTCGCTCTATTTTGTGGCCAGAATTTGTTTTGTACTCTGATGACGATTTAATTTCCTCGTGTTTGCTATATCTGAGTAATTGAAATTTCTCATCGTTAAACTTCATATTGTTTTCTGCAGCCCACTGAAAGATTTGGTTGATGTCCACCTGGAGCCTTGCAGTGTCTGCAAAGGAAGACACGGTGCTGTGGCTGACATCCTTGTCTATGTCAGATATGAGGATGAGGAACAAGATGGGAGCAAGTACTGTGCCTTGTGGAACAGAGCTTTTCACCGTAGCTGCCTCAGACTTTACTCTGTTGACTACTACTCTCTGTGTTCTGTTAGTGAGGAAATTATAGATCCATCGACCGACTTTTCCCATTATTCCTTTAGCACGCATTTTGTGCGCTATTACGCCATGGTCACACTTGTCGAAGGCTTTTGCAAAGTCTGTATATATTACATCTGCATTCTTTTTGTCTTCTAGTGCATTTAGGACCTTGTCGTAGTGATCCAATAGTTGAGACAGACAGGAGCGACCTGTTCTAAACCCATGTTGAACTGGGTTGTGTAATTGATGGGTTTCTAGATGGGTGGTGATCTTGCTTCTTAGGACCCTTTCAAAGATTTTTATGATATGGGATGTTAGTGCTATCGGTCTGTAGTTCTTTGTTGTTGCTTTACTGCCCCCTTTGTGGAGTGGGGCTATGTCTGTTGTTTTTAGTAACTGTGGGACGACCCCCGTGTCCATGCTCCCTCTCCATAGGATGGTAAAAGCTCGTGATAGGGGCTTCTTGCAGTTCTTGATGAACACGGAGTTCCATGAGTCTGGCCCTGGGGCAGAGTGCATGGGCATGTCATTTATTGCCTGTTCGAAGTCATTTGGCATCAGGATAACATCAGACAGGCTTGTGTTAACCAAATTCTGTGGCTCTCATAAAAAATTCATTCTGATCTTCGACTCTCAGTCTGGTTAGCGGCTTGCTAAAAACTGAGTCATATTGGGACTTGAGTAGCTCACTCATTTCCTTGCTGTCACCTGTGTAGGACCCATCTTGTTTAAGGAGGGGCCCAATACTGGACGTTGTTCTCGACTTTGATTTGGCATAGGAGAAGAAATACTTTGGGTTTCTTTCGATTTCATTTATGACTTTTAGTTCTTCCCGCGATTCCTGACTCCTATAAGATTTCTTTAGCTTAAGTTCGATGCTTGCTATTTCTCTGAGCAGTGTCTCCCTACACCTTTCAGATATATTGACCTCTTTTAGCTGCTCTGTTGTTCTTTTCCGTCGCCTGTAAAGGGAGCGCCTGTCTCTTTCTATTTTACATAACTACTCCTTTTTCTTAGAGGAATAAGTCTTGTGCATACATCGAGCGCCACCGAGTTAATCTGTTCTAGGCATAAGCTGGGGTCTGTGTTGCTTAGTATATCTTCCCAGCTTATATCAGTTAGGATTTGGTTTACTTGGTCCCACTTTATGTTTTTGTTATTGAAGTTGAATTTGGTGAAGGTTCCCTCGTGACTAATCTCATTATGTCGGCCTGGGGCTCCGTGCATACATGTCTGAACCTCAATTATGTTGCGATCTGAGTAGTATATTGTTTTTGATATGGTGACATTTCGTATCAGATCATCATTGTTAGTGAAGATGAGGTCTAATGTATTCTCCAGTCTAGTAGGCTCTATTATTTGCTGGTTTAAATTGAATTTTGTGCAGAGATTTAAAAGCTCATGTGAGTGAGTTTTCATCAGAGCTGCCTCCTGATGTTATTACTGCAACAATATTATTTGCTATATTCCTCCATTTTAGGTGCCTTAAGTTGAAATCCCCCAGGAGCAAGATGTTGGGTGCAGGAGCTGGCAGATTTTCCAGACAGTGGTCAATTTTTAACAGCTGTTCCTGGAATTGCTGGGATGTTGCATCCGGAGGCTTGTAGACTACCACAATGACTAGGTTTTGGTTCTCGATCTTTACTGCTAAAACTTCCACTACATCATTTGAGGCATTCAGCAGTTTTGTGCACACAAGTGACTGCAATGTACAGGCCAACCCCCCCCCCCTTTTGCCTGTTCACTCTGTCGCATCTGTATAGGTTGTAACCTGGGATCCATATTTCGTTGTCCAAGTGATCCTTTATGTGGGTCTCATTGAAAGCCGCGAACATTGCCTTTGCCTCTGCAAGCAGTCCACGGATGAAAGGTATTTTGTTGTTTGTTGCTGGCTTTAGACCCTGTATATTTGCAAAGAAGAATGTCATCGGACTGGTGGTATTGTTGGTACTGGGGGGGGGATTTTTTTTCCGGCATTAGTATCTGTATCTGTTGGTTTGGAGTGGAGGCCATCGACTGTGGTTCCACTCCAGGTATGACTGGATTTGGTGTACGATTTCTGCCATTTCCTGCCAGTTTTTTTTTCTTCCTGGCACTAAAAAACCTCTCCCTCTTGAGTGGCTGTGGCTACTCAGGTTTTCCCATGGCATGGATGTTTTGTATCTTTTTGTCCCCTTTAGATGGTGTGCCTGGCAATTTAAGTTATAGCACAGTCTTTCCTGTACTGAAGAGGGACACATTTCAGGGTGAAAAAGCTTACAGGAAGGGAGTTTGCATTTTCCTGTTGTCATATGGGCACGGCATTTTCTAGGGTGGTCATAGTTGCACGTCCCATCTGTTTTTCCAGATTTCCCATGCCTGCAGATACCAAGTGCATAGTATGTGCACAGGCTTGGTTTCCGTTTGCCTTGGGTTTCTGTGACTGTATTCCCTGTTGGTGTATGTTTGCCTTGGGTTTCTGTGACTGTATTCCCTGTTGGTGCATGTTTACCTGTCTTATTCCTATCCTCCCTAGCATCAACAAAGGAGTTCCCACCAGTTGTTTTTGGTAATATATCCTCACTATTGCTAGTGGAGTCCTCTTGTTTGCTATTTCCTGTGGTATTTCTAGTTTGCAATATTGGTTTTATCTTATCTTTGACTACACTTGATTCCCCACTACGGCTCCTGTCTCCCATGAGGTCATTTATATGCATTCCATCCTGCGTACAATTCCCGACTACCTGGACAAAATCTCCAGCTTCACTATTACTGTCTCCCAGGACAGCACCTCCATCTTCACCATTACTATCTACCAGGTCAGTACTATCAGCCCCACATTTACTGACAACCAGGACATCACCTCCAGCCTTACAGTTTCTGTCTACAAAACCAGCATCAAGGGCAGTACCATTCAGCCCAGACTTTTTATGTTCCCATCTGTTGTAGAAACCTTCCAGGTTGTCTATGAAAGCAGCTTTGATGTTATCCTCTTTTAATACCCCTGTGATTTTAGTCCACAGATTTATCTCATTTGGACATACCCAAAAACACTTCCCTGTTTTAATACTGCTTGTAGCTAGTTCTTGGATATTTGCACAAGGGGCGTGACACCAATTTCCACAAAAATGACAATTTATCCATGTGGAAGTCCGTTTGTTTGACTGATTGCAGACTACACAGGGCTTCATAATGATCTGAATGGTTGAATTACTGTAATTCTACTAGCAACCTCTTGAATACTCTATTAATAACCTCCTTCAAGTGAAGCTCTAGATATTTGTATTTCTATTTCTAACTGTACTTGTATGTTAGGACAGCTTACCGGAGTACGCTCCTGTTTTTTATTTATTGTTTGTGTTTATAAGGGCGCCTACAACACCATCCGTTTACAGTCTGCTTTTTTGTCCAACGAAACCGTCTGAAATCGGTCGAGGGTTCGGACCAGTCGAGGGTTCGGAACCAGTCTGATTTGATAGTAGGTTGGTAGACAGCAACCGCCCAGGGAGGTACTACCGTCCTGCCAAGTGAGTGTAAAACTAAAGCCTGTAATGGTTTTACATGATGGTAGGATTCCTGGTGTCCTTTTTTTCTGTCTCATGAACATGCAAGATTTCAGGCATGTCTTGCTACTTCTACTTACACTTAGGTCACTCTACACATACATGTACAAGCACATATATACACACCCCTCTGGGTTTTCTTCTATTTTCTTTCTAGTTCTTATTCTTGTTTATTTCCTCTTATCTCCATGGGGAAGTGGAACAGAATTCTTCCTCCGTAAGCCATGTGTGTTGTAAGAGGCGACTAAAATGCTGGGAGCAAGGGGCTAGTAACCTTCTCCTGTATACATGTATATTACTAAACGTAAAAGGAGAAACTTTTGTTTTTCCTTTTGGGCCACCCTGCCTCAATGGGATATGGCCGGTGTGTTGAAAGAAAGAAGATACACTTGGAAAATCCTAGATGGATCAGTACCCAACTCGCATGTGAAAATCACTCCCTATGAAAGCAAAAACTCAGTAGACAATGCAACATTCCCCCAATGAAAAGCAGGGGTGCCACTAGCATGATAAGAGACAACACAATAAGTGTCAGAGGCCCAAGACTGTTCAACTGCCTCCCAGCATACATAAGGGGGATTACCAATAGACCTCTGGCCATCTTCAAGCAGGCACTGGACAAGCACCTAAAGCCAGTACCTGACCAACCGCGCTGTGGTTTGTACGTCAGGTTGCATGTGGCCAACAGTAATAGCCTGGTTGATCAGGCCCTGATCCACCATGAGGCCTGGTCACAGACTGGGCTGCAGGGGCGTTGACCCCCGGAACCCTCTCCAGGTATACTTAAGGTATACAACTGGCTTGTCTAGGTAACCAGTGTCAATGTTTCTTACAGCATCCTTTGTAGTTCAAAAGTGGCTATATTTTCTGCAGGAAGGTCTTAGTGTATTCATCCAGGCGTAACTCTGTGCTGGACTAAGAGGGACTGTTGTTCAGAAGGTCTAGGATTTTGTTGTTGTAATCACTGATATAGGATTCCATCACCTATTTCAGCTGTAGTGATGTGTATACTGTATTGTCGATAATGGCCAAGCTCTTTAGGGTGGTGATATATCTTCTAGGGATGGCAGATGTAGGTTCAGTAACAGCAGCAGTGATGATACCTTGGAAAAAAAACTTTTCTGGAAGTCTTAGTCACTAAAATGGTAGTTTCTAATATGAAAGTGGGTTTTCTTGCAGGCACCAGTCAAATCTTAAGACCAAACTGAGAGCCACAACTCTGGTTATAGTCACTGATAATTAACAACCTGCATACATAGATAATGCAGCTCTTAGTTTGGGCTTCAAGTTTAACTGATGACCATGATGGTTTCTAAACATCTTCATTGTAAACCACCATTTTAATGACATCCCTAAATGATGCATGACCATCCTTAGCAACCTGGCCATTAATGACATCCCTAAATGATGCATGACCATCTTTAGCAATCTAGCCATTAATGACAGTAGGCACATCACTACAGTTGAAAAGCTCACAATCCCTAAATATTACAACAAAGTTCTTGACCTTCTGAACTATAACATGTTAATCTTTCAGAGAGAGACCTGGACAAATGCACCAAGAACTTCATACAGATATACACTCTTTGTAGCTACAAAGGATGAGGCAAGAAACGACTACATTTGCTACCAGGACAACATACACTAACCAGGTTGTATAGATACCAAAGAGACAAACCAGATTCCCATTCATCCCAAAGACTAGCCAGACACTAACTAAAAACCTAACTAACATACTAAGCACCTTAAGTCCTACTCATCTTAAGCACTCTGGTAACTTTGCATAAGTAATGTCGACGTTTTAAATAAACATATAGTGTAAGTGTTCGCACTAATTCTGTCACTGATATATAGTGGAACCCCGGTTTTCATCCTTAATCCGTTCCAGAAGGTCAGTTGAAATCTGAAATGGACGAAAACCAAAGTAATATTTCCCATAAGAAATAATGTAAATCCAATTAATCCATTCCAGATACCCAAAAATATTAACAAAAAATACATTTATAGAGAATAACTATAGCCACCATCACTACCACCCTCTACCACAACCATTACCACCCTCTACCACCATCACTACCACAATACACAAATAACCCGCACATAAAAGAGAGAAGCTTACGACGACGTTTTGGTCCGACTTGGACCATTGACAAAGTCACACTAACCAGAGGTGGAGCAGGACGGCTATATATAGCCGTCCTGCTCCACCTCTGGTTAGTGTGACTTTGTCAATGGTCCAAGTTGGACCGAAACGTCGTCGTAAGCTTCTCTCTTTTATGTGCGGGTTATTTGTGTATCGTTCCAGTCACGGTATTGTGACTTTTTGTTATTTACTACCACAATCACTACCACCCTCTACCACAATCACTACCACCCTCTACCACCATCACTACCACCCTCTACCACCATCACTACCACCCTCTACCACAATCACTACCACCCTCTACCACAATCACTACCACCCTCTACCACCATCACTACCACCCTCTACCACCATCACTACCACCCTCTACCACAATCACTACCACCCTCTACCACCATCACTACCACCCTCTACCACCATCCAAACCTTCTTTGGCCCCATGGTGGCTTATTTAAGAGTTGCACTCAATGAACAAGCACAAAAAACAATTGATTATTACAAAATGTTTCAGAGGAATGCACAGAGTATTACTCACTCAACAAGTGACAGAGGCAGACTGAGTCACATACGTGTGAGCGGCAAGTCCCGGGTGGGCGGACGCACTTCATATGGATGATTTCTGAGCAGAAGTACGAAACCCAGGGTAAAATTTCCCTGAAAAAAGTGGTCGAAAACCAAATTGCATGATATCCACACTGGATGAAATTCGGGGTTCCACTGTACTGTACTCAAACGTAAACTTAGAGATGACACCAACTTACATCTACCCTGTCATAACTTTACAGCCTTCATCAAACTGTCCATTAACCTCCTTCAGATGTGAAAACCAGTGTTTCAACCCAGCCATGTTAAGTTCTCTAAGCAAAGTCCAGGCCAACATTTTTATGGAGAACTTGAAGACAAAAAAATTCTGTGATGAATGGTTTGAAAAACCGACAAGTTGAAGATTGAGACACTTATGCAGCATATGGGAATCTTTATTCAGGAAACATTTCGCCACACGGTGGTACATTCTACAAGATTGATGGACTGAACACATCGACTCCAGGCTGAGGGACTGATTACCTCATACTCCTCCTCTCCTTACGCCTTCCTCTTTGTATTGGACTGATGAAGCCACTGTGTGGCGAAACGTTTCCTGAATACAGATTCCCATATGCTGCATAAGTGTCTCAATCTTCAAAAAAATTCTGCTTTATGATTATTAAAACAGTAAAAAAATCAAAGTTTACTTCCATATGATACACTGTTTATACAGAAATGGGAGACACATGTATACATGTAGAAAGATGATGGTTATACAGAGTATTTCAAGCAAAGATTACAAGGGCAATAAATGTTACATATACAGTGGACCCCTGGTTTACGATATTTCATTCCAGAAGTATGTTCAGGTGCCAGTACTGAACGAATTTGTTCCCATAAGGAATATTGTGAATTAGATTAGTCCATTTCAGACCCCCAAACATACACGTACAAACACACTTACATAAATACACTTACATAACTGGTCGCATTGGGAGGTGATCGTAAAGCGGGGGTCCACTGTATAAGGACATTATGGAGGCCATAACATACGGAACTTAAGATAACATGGACACTCTTACCAAATTCACTCTAGAACTGGAAAATGAAGGCAAACTATTTCTTGAGGTCTGATGCAGGTCACTCAAGAAAGATGCCTTTTCAGTCTACAAAAAGTCTGCAAATAAAGATAGCTTACTCATTTGTACTTAAAAAATAACACTTGCAGCAAGAGAGGTGTGAATATTGAGCTTTATATAAGAGTTATCTAAATCTCCAGCTCAAATTCCAAAAAGAATTCCAGTGCATCACCTGCTTGTACGTCCCTCTCTATACAATACATGTATTACAAATGGCGAGCTGTGACCTAAGTCATGTCTGCATAAATAACTCATTGTAACTGTAACCATATATAAACATGTAACTTGTTCAGCTATCAAAAACTTTGTGGCCCAGTCCCTGGACCCATTATGTGCCTCTGTAATGTTGAGGTACAGTCCCTGGACCCATTATGTGCCTCTGTAATCTTTTGCCCACAGGATGGGTATGGGGTGCATAATAAGAATAGTAAACTACATTGAATACGCTCACCTCTACAATGCCTCTACCAAAAAATCAAGACAAGTACTTAATTCTACTCGGAGAAGTGGCCAATGTCATCACCCTTCTGGTTTCTTTATAGAAATATTATCCACATTAGCTGCTATGGTGACAGCTTCCACCAGAGACCTCAGTAAGATCCTATGACACTCAACAGTGAAGCAGGAATATTCCTTACACCATGTGGAGGCTGCAACAAGACATATGTAAGAGAAACGGAGTTATCTTTCCACACACTCAACATCACAAGCATGTTTGCAACACCATCAATGACATCAATAATGACATCAAGATGACCTTTAGATCCGTGTCTTACACAGATCTAAAGGTCATCTTGTGCAGTAGAAGAATGCCAAAATAATGTAGAGAGAACCCAGTAAGGACAGGCATCACTATAATGAAGGTGTATTGCTACTTCTGAAACCGTAGAACGGACACACGACACTGCCATACCTGCTGCTTCTCAGTTCTAATATGACAATT
Source organism: Cherax quadricarinatus (assembly GCF_038502225.1). Taxonomy (NCBI): domain Eukaryota; kingdom Metazoa; phylum Arthropoda; class Malacostraca; order Decapoda; family Parastacidae; genus Cherax; species Cherax quadricarinatus. The sequence goes on from NC_091391.1 coordinate 6,457,739, forward strand.
TTATGCCCCCAGGACCACCTGACCATCACCAGTGACTTGCATTCTCTCTTCCTTTAGATCAGTAGTATCCAACCTTTTAGTATGAAAGAGCCAGTTTAAAAACGTAAATTTAAAGGAGGGCTGCATTTTATAATTTTTACGAATAATAATAACAATAATATTTTGTAACTGTTGACACTATGCAGTGTGGAACCTACATAAAAGGGAATTGATAATTTCATGCGAGGGCCGCGTCCATTTCATAGAAGGGCCACATGCAGCCTTCGGACTGAAGGCTGCGGATCCCTGATTTTAGAGTGATCAAGGTCCCAGGTATTATTAAGGTATATAGACAGACTGGTTATAAATGACCATAATTTTTAAAGGGGTGGACCGGTAAGCCAGCGGAAGGCCTCGGTCAGATGACCAAAAGCTCCAAAGGCGGGTCATCATCTGACTAAGACCCGCGTCAGGAAACATTTGTCCTGTTTCCTGACGAACCTTACCTAACCTAACCTAAGGTCCCAGGAGCGAAACATCCAGTTGTACGTGTGTACACTTGAGTGCTGTCATCCACGTGTGTACACTTGAGTGCTCTCATCCATGTGTGTACACTTGAGTGCTGTCATCCACGTGTGTACACTTGAGTGCTCTCATCCACGTGTGTACACTTGAGTGCTGTCATCCACGTGTGTACACTTGAGTGCTGTCATCCACAGCACATTCTGCTATGACAATTGTACATCACTGCAGAACAGATCTGAATTTGTAAATCTAAATATTTATAAAAATTAAATAACTGTAAATTTACACGAAACTTGCATAGACATTTTAATAAAAACAAATGTTTACAAGTCTAAACATTTATTATGAACATACAAGGTAAATTGAACAAAAAAAATGAGGTCGAGGACAATAACTACGAGACAAAAACCACCATCATCATACACAGTACGCACATTCGATACACAAAATAAAGGGGAATACATTAAAGCTCTGGACATAGACTGGCAGTAGTTAATACACCTGGATTATGAGTGGACTCCATACCCACCAAGTTACTGTATTCTGCAACAATATATAGTAACACTGTACACCGTGGAACACCTTGTGACATAATGAATTAGCTTTTTCTAGGTATGTGTGTCAAACTTCAGTTGGATTTTAACTTGAGTGTGTTTTTATAATTACGGGAAGTGCTAAACCCTTAAGGGTCATGTAGCCCTATTCTTGAATCTGCTGTTTTTTAAAAACATATATGGTATAGCAGTTAAAACCTGCACAATATAGGTATAATATATATCGTTATCCATGATGTCAATACAGTATTGTATACGTGTGTATATATCTCTATATTTATATACGTGGTTAAAGGTACTTATTGTAGTTTCTATCACAATTCTGCAGTAGAATGATCAAATACTGCACCACCGCTTGGCATCTTCCACTTGTGTCATCGGCACTGCATTGCTGCTTCCTGCCTTATTTCCTCCACGTGGTATCTTGAGGACATTGTTGGTATTTAAAGCATGGCGAGTGTGTGCTGGCCCTCTGGTAGCAACAGGTCACCACACACCAGGAGAGGATGGTCACAGGGAAGGACGCCACACCTGCTTGACAAAATGGAGTATTAGGAAAGGATCTTCCATAACTCATTTGTACCGTAACTATAATTCTATATCAACATTATGATAGTAGGTGATACAGGAATACCAACAAGTTGCAGTTGATAAACAAGTAACGTGGTTGGTATCACAGTCAGCTCACACATTATATTTATATTATTAGATTAAACCTATTGTACTTTAGCTCACTCTAGCTCAAAACATAGACTCCACAAAAGTCATTATTAGACCTTAGTGCAATTACAAGTGAGAGTCTTGTTCTATTTTTAATTTGTATTTTTATATTACTAGTTTATACCTAGTTGTACTTTAGTTCATTCCAGCACAACACATAGACAACATCAACTTCATTATGTGTAGTAGTGACTATACCCTACATGACCAAAATACTCTAGCTATATACTTGTCCAAACTTCCTACCACTACAGATATCAGTACTAGAACTCAACACACAACTCAGGATATAAATAACCATAATTTAAACCTAGAAGATGATTGATCACGTTGACCCTGATCTAAACCTCCATAATCTGACACCCAATCAAAACCTATTGGAAAGTAACTGCCTTTATTACACAGCATCACAAGCCACCACTATCCTAAACAATGCTAAAAGTCTATCAGTACTTAACTACAACATCAGGTCCTTAAGCAAACACTATGATGACCTCCTAGCACTCCTTGAATCACTAAAGACACCCTTCTCCTGCATTATTCTTACTGAGACCTGGCTTAAGCAGGACACAATAGATATCTACCCTCTACCAGGATACACAGCAATTCACAACTGCAGAACAAACCAAGTTGGGGGTGGTATTGCAATCTATTACTCTAACCAATTATCTTGTATTAGCACCACTTGCTTTAGTGATGAATATGGGGAATATATTTTTGCTAATTTTACTGTAAAAAACCTTAAGACGCCTATAACAATCGGTGCCATTTACCGGATACCTCACACAAACATCCCAAATTTCAGTGAGAAATTAAAGTCACTAATAACAAACAGACAAATGAATAAGCACCACCTTCTCTTAGCTGGAGACTTCAACATCAACCTTGGCTTACTAGATGATCAGCCTGTAACTGATTTCATCAACAATATGAACAACACACTTCTCATACCAACAATAAACCAACACCATATCCCCTTTAAAATCAGGCATAATTACAGATAATACCACAGACCACTACCCTACTTTCCTCATAACAACTCTTGGTAAACTACCCCAAGACACTACTAAAGTCACCTTCAGACTTCACAATGAGGCAGCCATTAACAACTTCACAACAGCAATAGCAAACATTGATTGGCACACTGAGCTAGAAACCTATACAGATATTGACGAATGTATTAATAATTTTCTAAAAAAAACCCAATACCTCTATAACAAGCACTGCCCTAAAAAAACTAAACAGATGACAGCAAAGAGACTGAACAGTCCCTGGCTAACACCCAGCATTCTCAAATCCATAAATACAAAACACCAATATGAAAAACAGTACAGAATGGGTCACATAACCAGAGACCAAACAAAACGTTACTCGTCAATCCTAACCAGCCTGATAAGAAGGGCAAAAAAATTGTATTATGAGAACAGATTATCCAACTTACGAGGTGATATAAAAAAGACCTGGAAAACCCTATCAGAAATTCTGGGAACAAAAAAGATATCACGAAATAGCGAAATAAAATTAGCAAAAACAGATGAACCCCAACTCCCACCAACAGAAACAGCAAACAGACTCAATGATTTCTTCTCCACTATAGGACAAAACCTTGCCAATAAAATCCCAAGCTCAGATACCCCACCAAATGACTACCTCACCGGCAACTACCCGAACACACTGTTCCTAGCTCCGACTAACCCATACGAAGTCTCCCTTATTATCAACGCACTAAAAAACAAGGCAGGAGATTTAAATACCTTACCACCCCTTATATACAAAAAAGTGTCACAAGTGCTATCACCAATCATTGCAACACTCTTTAACAAATCCATTGAATCCTCCACCTTCCCTACAGTACTCAAAATAGCAAGGGTCACCCCGATCCACAAAGGAGGAGACCAAACAGAGTTGAATAACTATAGGCCAATATCCAACTTACACCCTCTCTCAAAAATCTTCGAAAAATTAATTCATAAACGAATCTACTCCTACCTTATCTCAAAAAACATACTCAACCCCTGCCAATTTGGATTCAGGCCTAATAAAAATACTAATGATGCTATTATACACATGCTAGAACATATATACACTGCAATAGAGAAAAAAGAAGTCCCACTGGGGATCTTCATTGACTTACGTAAAGCTTTTGATACAGTTGACCATGACTTGCTCCACGTAAAATTGTCACACTATGGTATAAGAGGGCACTCCCTCAACTACCTCAAGTCTTACCTCAGCAACAGAAGCCAATATGTGTACGCAAATGGGGCAAACTCTTCTGCACAACCAATTACAGTTGGTGTCCCACAGGGAAGTGTCCTTGGCCCTCTTCTCTTTCTCCTATACATAAATGACCTTCCAAATGCTTCGCAATTACTCAAACCCACACTATTTGCAGATGACACTACATACGTCTTCTCTCACCCGAGCCCAGTCACGCTAGCCAATACTGTAAATACCGAATTACAGAAAATATCTACCTGGATGAGGACTAACAAACTTACACTAAACATTGACAAAACCTACTTCATTCAGTTTGGTAACAGAGCTACAGATGTCCCTCTTAACATAATGATAAATGGATCACCTATCACAAAACTAACAGAGGGAAAATTCTTAGGAATCCACCTTGATAATACTCAAATTTCATACACATATACATCAAATTTCTAAGAAAATTTCCAAGACTGTAGGCATACTATCGAAGATACGGTACTATGTTCCACAGTCAGCCCTCCTGGCCCTATATCACTCTCTTATTTACCCCTATCTCACCTATGGAATTTGTGCATGGGGCTCAACAACAATTAACCATCTCAGACCACTAATTACCCAACAAAAGGCTGCAGTTAGAATGATAACAAATTCTCACTACAGGCAGCACACTCCACCAATATTCAATACACTAAACCTACTCACCATACAAAACATCCATACTTATTACTGCACCTATTACATACATAGAACACTTAACTCTGATATTAACCCTCCCCTCAAACATCTCCTTGCCAACCTCAACAGAACACATGACCATAACACAAGGCACAGATCACTCTTTGATGTTCCTCGTGTCCATCTCACACTATGCAAAAACTCAATGCACATAAAAGGCCCTAAAATCTGGAATTCATTACCTGTAAATATAAAAGAAACACAACCTGTTTATAAATTCAAGTCTCTTCTCAAAGATTACTTACTCACCCAAAACCAAATAAATACTGAATAACTGAACATTATAAATTGTATATCTTAAATGTTTCTCACAATTATATCACATAAATGTTAAACCTAAAACCCAATCTAACTTTATTATTTTTTAAATACACTACCTAACAGAATCACTACCTAACTGAATGCAACCATATGACCTGTCTTTGTAATACTCACTTGTGCTTTATAGTTATCTGTTTACATTAATGTTTTATCACTGATTTCATCATTGCTTAGTAGCAGCGCTGTATAGTCCTTGTGGCTTAGCGCTTCTTTTTGATTATAATAATAATAATAATCATTGCTTAGTTAATCTTAAGTTAATTTTAAGCCAGCCCGTAATGCTATGCATAGTATAAGTGGCTTTGGCATACTGCTCTTATCTGTATTTTTTTTGTACCTCTGTATGTGTGCACAAATTGGAAATAAATAAATAACTAAACCAACCAGGCTCACTGAGACAAGTGCAACCATAATAGATCACATATGGACCAATATACTAGCCCCCCTTAAATCAGGGATAATCACAGATAGCACTACAGACCACTACCCTACCTTCCTCCTGACAAACATTAGTAAACCACCACTTGAATACAACAAAGTCTCATTTAGACTCCATGACGAGGCCTCAGTAAGGAAGTTCACAGCTGACCTAGAGACTGTTGATTGGCCTACAGAATTCTCCAAGGCCAATGGTATTGATGACTGGACAGACATTTTTCTTAACAAATTAATTAGACTATACAACAAACATTGTCCTATAAAAACAAAACAGATCACAAACAAACGGCTTGGTTGCCCATGGCTAACCAGCACCATTCTGAAATCCATTGACAAGAAACACCAATATGAAAAGCAATATAGATAGGGCTTACTACACAAAGATACTCTTAAAACACTATTCATCAGCTCTCACCAAAGTGATAAAAAAAGCCAAACAACTATACTACTCCAGTAGATTCACAGACACTAGAGGAGATATAAAAAAGACCTGGAAAACACTCTCTCAGATTCTAGGGACCCACAAACTGAGAAAAACCAAGAATATTGTCCTAACTAAACCTAATGAAACACCACTACATCCCACTGACACAGCTAACAAGATAAACGACTTCTTCTCAAACATAGGATCTAATCTCGCCAGTAAAATCCCACATACCAATGCCCATGCTGGGGACTACCTAGATGGAAATTTCCCTAATTCCTTCTATCTTGCACCAACTGAGCCCACGGAAGTCATTGAGATCATAAAGTCACTTAAAAATAACTCGGGGAATCTGTCTCATGTCCCACCATTACTGTACAAGCGAGCGGCCCATGTCCTTTCGCATGCTATTTCATTACTTTTTAACAAGTCAATAGAGACTAGCACCTTCCCGAAACTACTCAAGATGGCAAGGGTTACACCAATACATAAAGGTGGTGACCCTACAGACTTAAACAACTATAGGCCAATATCTAACTTACCATTGCTATCCAAAATCTTTGAGAAACTCATGCACAGGAGACTGTATTCATTTATAACGGCTTAAAACATACTCAACCCCTGCCACTTTGGATTCAGGAAAAATAAAAGCACTAATGATGCAATCATAAAAATGCTAGATCTGCTTTACACAGCATTGGAAAATAAGGAATATCCACTAGGAATTTTTATTGACCTAAGAAAAGCTTTTGACACAGTAGACCACGACATTCTACTCCACAAACTTGATCACTACGGTATAAGAGGCCATGCGCTTGCTTATTTCAAATCTTACATTACTAATAGGTATCAGTACGTCACCATTAAAGACACAGCATCAGCAACACGGCCACTTGATACTGGAGTTCCGCAGGGAAGTGTCCTTGGTCCCCTGCTCTTCCTCATATACATCAATGACCTTCCAAACATATCCCAACACCTGAAACCCATTCTCTTTGCTGATGACATGACTTATGTCATCTCTCACCCTAATCTTGCCACCCTCAACACCATTGTGAATGAGGAGCTGATTAAAATATCGACTTGGATGACAGCCAATAAACTTACGCTTAACACTGACAAAACCTACCATATTATGTTTGGTAGCAGAGCAGGAGATGCACAAATTAACATTAAGATTGACAACACTCTAATTACCAGAAATAATGGGGGAAAATTCCTAGGCTTATACCTTGACAACAACCTGAATTTCAGCACCCATATCCAGCATATAGCCAAAAAAGTATCCAAAACGGTTGGGATCCTCTCCAAGATACGATACTACGTGCCGCAAAATGCCCTTCTCACACTATACCACTCACTTATTTATCCATACCTCACCTATGCTATTTGTGCTTGGGGATCAACTGCAGCAACACACCTAAAGCCAATAATAACCCAACAAAAAGCTGCAGTAAGAATAATCACTAAATCCCATCCCTGGCAACACACCCCCCCACTCTTCATAGATCTAAACTTACTCCCAGTTCAGTACATCCACACTTACTACTGTGCAATCTACATCTATAGGGCCTTAAACTCTAATATCAACCTTGACCTAAAACGCTTTTTTGATAGTTGTGACAGAACCCACAGGCATAACACCAGACACAAACATCTCTACGACATTCCCCGTGTCCGACTAAACCTTTACAAAAATTCAATGTATGTCAAAGGCCCTAAAATCTGGAATACCCTACCTGAGAACTCTAGAACTGCAGACACATTCATCACCTTCAAAACTACCATTAGAAAACATCTTATCTCCCTGATACACCCCGTCAACTAACTTCACGAATACCACCTGGTGGTTCACACTTACACTCGCTCACTCATTTGACCATAAACAGAAATATTAATCTCAGTCTTAAAATAATGAATCCTGTGATACTCCAATACTGAAACTATGTACTGTGCCAAAACAAAAGCATTCACATTGCTAAACTCACAAACTAGTATTTAGTCACTTAGCCATAATACCAACTTACCTCATAATTTGTAATATTTTACAATTAAGAATAAAACTAAGTATGCCCGAAATGCCTAGCCATGCCAAGCGTTCTAGTGGTACACTCTGTAATGCCTAGCCATGCTAAGCGTTCTAGTGGTACACTCTGTAATCACAATTTTACTACATGTAAACCAAACAATAACCAAATTTCTGTAAACTCAGCAATGTAATCCTTATAGAGAATAAACTTTGAATTGAATTGAATTGAATTGAATTAAGGTCTGTGGTTCGATCCCCGGTACTGGTGGAAACATTAGGACGTGTTCCCTTAAGACACCTGCTGTCCCTGTTCACCCATCAGAATAATAGGTACATACCTGGGTACTCGCCTAATTGTACTCGCCTAATTGTGGTTGTAGGGGTCAAGACTCGGCTCCTGGCCCCGCAAGGTGTTAGTAGGCTGGTGTGGGTGGCATCTTGGGACCAAACTGACCTAATCTGCAGGAAATGCTCTGCATAACAGGGGTTTTTCTATATAGTAGTATGTATATCATTGATGTCAGCTGTGGTCTGTATAAGTTGCATCATGTACTTGTAGAAATAAATACATAATACTATTATTAAGTGGTGGAGGCAGGTTCCATAGTTTTACGAGCAGGTATGATAATGCCCACAAGGGTCAGAGGGGGTGAACCTTCAAGTGCAGCATGAGGCAGGGGCCAGGAGCTGAGAATCAACCCCTGCAACCACATATATGCGAGCGCACACAAGACGCAGCGTTAATAGTGGTTACTGAACCAACACGAACACTCCCCCCATCCCCCATTACTATCACATTACCACCACCCCCATGGGTATGGGATGCATAATAAAGATATTAACTAACTTCATTACCACCACCACCTCCATTACTACCACCACCACCACCCCCATTTCTACCACCAATCCCAATACTATCAACACTGCCCCATTACTACCACCACCACCACCCCCATTTCTACCACCAATCCCAATACTATCAACACTGCCCCATTACTACCACCACCACCACCCCCATTACTACCATCCCCATTACTACCACCACCCCCAATACTATCAACACTGCCCCATTACCATCACAACCCCCATTACTATCAACACCAGCCGCATAACTACCACCCCCATTACTACCTGGAGTTTACCTGGAGAGAGTTCCGGAGGTCAACGCCCCCGCGGCCCGGTCTGTGACCAGGCCTCCTGGTGGATCAGAGCCTGATCAGCCAGGCTGTTACTGTTGGCTGCACACAAACCAACATACGAGCCACAGCCCGGCTGGTCAGGAACCGACTTTAGGTGCTTGTTCAGTGCCAGCTTGAAGACTGCCAGGGGTCTGTTGGTAATCCCCCTTATGTATGCTGGGAGGCAGTTGAACAGTCTCGGGCCCCTGACACTTACTGTATGGTCTCTTAACGTGCTAGTGACACCCCTGCTTTTCATTGGGGGGATGTTGCATCGTCTGCCAAGTCTTTTGCTTTCGTAGTGAGTGATTTTCGTGTGCAAGTTCGGTACTAGTCCCTCTAAGATTTTCCAGGTGTATATAATCATGTATCTCTCCCGCCTGCATTCCAGGGAATACAGGTTCAGGAACCTCAAGCACTCCCAGTAATTGAGGTGTCTTATCTCCGTTATGCACGCCGTGAAGGTTCTCTGTACATTTTCTAGGTCAGCAATTTCACCTGCCTTGAAAGGTGCTGTTAGTGTGCAGCAATATTCCTGCCTAGATAGAACAAGTGACCTGAAGAGTGTCATCATGGGCTTGGCATCCCTAGTTTTGAAGGTTCGCATTATCCATCCTGTCATTTTTCTAGCAGATGCGATTGATACAATGTTATGGTCCTTGAAGGTGAGATCCTCCGACATGATCACTCCCAGGTCTTTGACGTTGGTGTTTCGCTCTATTTTGTGGCCAGAATTTGTTTTGTACTCTGATGACGATTTAATTTCCTCGTGTTTGCCATATCTGAGTAATTGAAATTTCTCATCATTAAACTTCATATTGTTTTCTGCAGCCCACTGAAAGATTTGGTTTATGTCCGCCTGGAGCCTTGCAGTGTCTGCAATGGAAGACACTGTCATGCAGATTCGGGTGTCATCTGCAAAGGAAGACACGGTGTTGTGGCTGACATCCTTGTCTATGTTAGATATGAGAATGAGGAACAAGATGGGAGCAAGTACTGTGCCCTGTGGAACAGAGCTTTTCACCGTAGCTGCCTCGGACTTTACTCTGTTGACTACTACTCTGTGTTCTGTTAGTGAGGAAATTATAGATCCATCGACCTACTTTTCCCGTTATTCCTTTAGCACGCATTTTGTGCGCTATTACGCCATGGTCACACTTGTTGAAGGCTTTTGCAAAGTCTGTATATATTACATCTGCATTCTCTTTGTCTTCTAGTGCATCTAGGACCTTGTAGTGATCCAATAGTCGAGACAGACAGGAGCGACCTGTTCTAAACCCATGTTGCCCTGGGTTGTGTAATTGATGGGTTTTTAGATGGGTGGTGATCTTGCTTCTTAGGACCCTTTCAAAGATTTTTATGATATGGGATGTTAGTGTTATCGGTCTGTAGTTCTTTGTTGTTGCTTTACTGCCCCCTTTGTGGAGTGGGGCTATGTCTGTTGTTTTTAGTAACTGTGGGATGACCCCCATGTCCATGCTCCCTCTCCATAGGATGGAAAAGGCTCGTGATAGGGGCTTCTTGCAGTTCTTGATGAACACGGAGTTCCATGAGTCTGGCCCTGGGGCAGAGTGCATGGGCATGTCATTTATTGCCTGTTCGAAGTCATTTGGCATCAGGATAACATCAGATAGGCTTGTGTTAACCAAATTCTGTGGCTCTCATAAAAAAATAATTTTGATCTTCGACTCTCAGTCTAGTTAGCGGCTTGCTAAAAACTGAGTCATATTGGGACTTGAGTAGCTCACTCATTTCCTTGCTGTCATCTGTGTAGGATGACTACCATCCCAATTACTATCCCAATCCCCATTACTACCACCCAATTACTATCACAACCCCCATTACTACCACCCCCATTACTATCACAACCCCCATTACTACCACCCCCATTGCTATCAACCCCCATTACTACCACCCCCATTACTTTCACAACCCCATTGCTACCATTACTATCACAACCCCATTACTACCACCCCCATTATCACAACCCCATTACTACCACCATTACTATCACAACCCCCATTACTGCCACCCCCATTACTATCACAACCCCATTACCATCATTACTATTAACCCCCATTACTACCACACCTAATACTATCACAACCCCCATTACTACCACCACCATTACTATCACAACCCCCATTAATACCAACACAACCCCATTTCTGTACTCAATACACATTTAGTACATTCTCTGCACTCAGTAAACACACATAGTACATACATCCCCTGTACTCAGGAAACACACAGGTAGTACATACATCCCCTGTACTCAGTAAACACACAGGTAGTACATACATCAACTGTAATCAGGAAACACACAGGTAGTACATACATCCCCTGTACTCAGTAAACACACACATAGTACATACATCCCCTGTACTCAGTAAACACATAGTACATACATCCCCTGTACTCAGTAAACACACAGGTAGTACATACATCCCCTGTACTCAGTAAACACACACACAGTACATACATCCCCTGTACTCAGTAAACACACTGGTAGTACATACATCCCCTGTACTCAGTAAACACACTGGTAGTACATACATCCCCTGTACTCGGTAAACACACTGGTAGTACATACATCCCCTGTACTCAGTAAACACACTGGTAGTACATACATCCCCTGTACTCAGGAAACACACAGGTAGTACATACATCCCCTGTACTCAGGAAACACACAGGTAGTACATACATCCCCTGTACTCAGGAAACAAACATAGTACATACATCCCCTGTACTCAGGAAACACACAGGTAGTACATACATCCCCTGTACTCAGGAAACACACAGGTAGTACATACATCCCCTGTACTCAGGAAACACACAGGTAGTACATACATCCCCTGTACTCAGGAAACACACACATAGTACATACATCCCCTGTACTCAGGAAACACACAGGTAGTACATACATGCCCTGTACTCAGGAAACACACAGGTAGTACATACATCCCCTGTAAGATAAGATAAGATAAGATTTCGTTCGGATTTTTAACCCCGGAGGGTTAGCCACCCAGGATAACCCAAGAAAGTCAGTGCGTCATCGAGGACTGTCTAACTTATTTCCATTGGGGTCCTTAATCTTGTCCCCCAGGATGCGACCCACACCAGTCGACTAACACCCAGGTACCTATTTGCTGCTAGGTGAACAGGACAACAGGTGTAAGGAAACATGTCGAATGTTTCCACCCGCCGGGAATCGAACCCGGGCCCTCCGTGTGTGAAGCGGGAGCTTTAACCACCAGGCCACCGGGCCTGGTGGTTAAATCCCCTGTACTCAGGAAACACAGGTAGTACATACATCCCCTGTACTCAGGAAACACACAGGTAGTACATACATCCCCTGTACTCAGTAAACACACACACAGTACATACATCCCCTGTACTCAGTAAACACACTGGTAGTACATACATCCCCTGTACTCAGTAAACACACACACAGTACATACATCCCCTGTACTCAGGAGACACACACATAGTACATACATCCCCTGTACTCAGGAGACACACACATAGTACATACATCCCCTGTACTCAGATACATACACTGTACTCCTAGGAACATACACGCAAGTATACACACTCCATGGTGAGGGGTACAGGAAATACAGACATCAAGTATGTCTTGTATGCCAGCTGTAGTGCCTTAAATACCTTAATCACTCTTAATGGTCGTGTAAAGGGAATAATAGTGCTGCTCTGTGATTGGTCAGCCTCGGAGGAGGGCACCCACGCTAGCCAATCAGAGATGAGAATTTTTATTTCTGTGATTATCTTGAGGTTACGCCCCTTTCTAAGAGGGTGGGGGTGTAGGGTTCTTAATTCAAGGAACCGGAGCTATCCTCCGGGTTTATATCTTTACTACACGAGAATTGATGTTATTTATGGTGTGTTAATATTGGAGCGGGAGTGAGGGGAGCCTAGTAGCCATGAACCAGGCCAGGAGCTGTGACTCGAACCCTGCAACCACAAATTGGTAAGTACAGACACCACAAACAAGAGAGCATCACCATTATAACCAAGTTTATAACTTGATAAAGTTGTCTAATAAACAAAGTTCATCAACTTATTTTGTACCTCTGTAATGTTGAGGTACAGTCCCTGGACCCATTATGTACCTCTGTAATGTTGAGGTACAGTCCCTGGAACCATTATGTACCTCTGTAATGTTGAGGTACAGTACCTGGAACCATTATGTACCTCTGTAATGTTGAGGTACAGTCCCTGGACCCATTATGTACCTCTGTAATGTTGAGGTACAGTCCCTGGACCCATTATGTACCTCTGTAATGTTGAGGTACAGTCCCTGGACCCATTATGTACCTCTGTAATGTTGAGGTACAGTCCCTGGACCCATTATGTACCTCTGTAATGTTGAGGTACAGTCCCTGGAACCATTATGTACCTCTGTAATGTTGAGGTACAGTCCCTGGAACCATTATGTACCTCTGTAATGTTGAGGTAGTCCTTGGAACCATTATGTACCTCTGTAATGTTGAGGTACAGTCCCTGGAACCATTATGTACCTCTGTAATGTTGAGGTACAGTTCATGGAACCATTATGTACCTTTGTAATGTTGAGGTACAGTCCCTGGAACCATTATGTACCTCTGTAATGTTGAGGTACAGTCCCTGGAACCATTATGTACCTCTGTATTGTTGAGGTACAGTCCCTGGATCCATTATGTACCTCTGTATTGAGGTACAGTCCCTGGACCCATTATGTACCTCTGTATTGTTGAGGTACAGTCCCTGGAACCATTATGTACCTTTGTAATGTTGAGGTACAGTCCCTGGAACCATTATGTACCTCTGTAATGTTGAGGTACAGTCCCTGGAACCATTATGTACCTCTGTATTGTTGAGGTACAGTCCCTGGATCCATTATGTACCTCTGTATTGAGGTACAGTCCCTGGACCCATTATGTACCTCTGTATTGTTGAGGTACAGTCCCTGGAACCATTATGTACCTCTGTAATGTTGAGGTACAGTCCCTGGACCCATTATGTACCTCTGTATTGTTGAGGTACAGTCCCTGGAACCATTATGTACCTCTGTAATGTTGAGGTACAGTCCCTGGAACCATTATGTACCTCTGTAATGTTGAGGTACAGTCCCTGGAACCATTATGTACCTCTGTAATGTTGAGGTACAGTCCCTGGAACCATTATGTACCTCTAATGTTGAGGTACAGTCCCTGGATCCATTATGTACCTCTGTATTGTTGAGGTACAGTCCTTGGACCCATTATGTACCTCTGTAATGTTGAGATATAGACCCTGGAACCATTATGTACCTCTCTAATGTTGAGGTACAGTCCCTGGACCCATTATGTACCTCCGTAATGTTGATGTACAGTTCCTGGACCCATTATGTACCTCTGTAATGTTGAGGTACAGTCCCTGGACCCATTATGTACCTCTGTATTCGTAATTACCATGCACACCATAGATATAGGTAAGTACCATCCACATGATGGGTATGTGGTGATGACAGTGTCAGCAGAAGGGCAACACTGTCAGCACTAGAGTACTAGGTACTGTGGAAGGTGGCATCCTGGGCAAGCAGGGGATGGCACACATGCTTGGCACCTCACACGACCACCACACACAAATAGGTGACTGTGTGCACCCACGAACACAAGGGAGATTATCGTCAGTATTTGAAGAGGATGTGTAACTTTATATACTTACATATGAATACGTACACATGAATAATTATACATAGCAACATGTGTGTATATATTACCAACCAGGAAACTAGAAAAAATGTTAGACAAGGTGACCTGCTTCCACTGGGGGTCTTTATTCCCACTGGGGTCCTTACTTATTCCCAGTGAGGCTCAGGAACAAGGGGACAAAAGGGAGAACCAAGAACAAATGGACACAAGGGGACCAGGAACAAGGGGACAAAAGGGAGAACCAAGAACAAATGGACACAGGGGGACCAGGAACAAGGGGACACGGGTGGACCAGGAACAAGGGGACACAGGGGGGACCAGGAACAAGGGGGAGACCAGGGACACGGGGGAGACCATGAACAAGGGGACATGGGGGAGACCAGGAACAAGGGGACACATGGGGAACCAGGAACAAGGGGACACGGGGGGGGAACCAGGAACAAGGGGGAGACCAGGAACAAGGGGACATGGGGGAAACCAGGAACAAGGGGACACAGGGGGGACCAGGAACAAGGGGACACGGGAGGACCGAGAACAAGGGGACACGGGGGGACCAGGAACAAGGGGACACAGGGGGGACCAGGAACAAGGGGAGACAGGGGGGAACCCTGAACATGGAGAGACAGGGGGGACCAAGAACAAATGGACACGGGGGGACCAGGAACAAGGGGACACAGGGGTGGACCAGGAACAAGGGGACACAGGGGGGACCAGGAACAAGGGACACAGGGGGGGCCAGGAACAAGGGGACACAGGGGGGACCATGAACAAGGGGACACGGGTGGACCAGGAACAAGGGGACACAGGGGGGGGGACCAGGAACAAGGGGACACAGGGGGGGACCAAGAACAAGGGGGAGACCAGGGACACGGGGGAGGCCAGGAACAAGGGGACACGGGGGAGACCAGGAACAAGGGGACACGGGGGGGGGACCAGGAACAAGGGGACAAAAAGGAGAACCAAGAACAAATGGACACAGGGGTACCAGGAACAAGGGGACACAGGGGGGACCAGGAACAAGGGGACACAGGGGGGGACCAGGAACAAGAGGACACAGGGGGGACCAGGAACAAGGGGACACGGGGGGGCCCAGGAACAAGGGGACACGGGGGGGACCAGGAACAAGGGGACACGGGTGGACCAGGAACAAGGGGACACGGGTGGACCAGGAACAAGGGGACACAGGGTGGGACCAGGAACAAGGGGGAGACCAGGAACCAGGGGACACCGGGGGGCCCAGGAACAAGGGGACACAGGGGGGGACCAGGAACAAGAGGACACAGGGGGGGACCAGGAACAAGGGGACACGGGGGGGCCCAGGAACAAGGTGACACAGGGGGGCCCAGAAACAAGGGGACACGGGGGGGCCCAGGAACAAGGGGACACAGGGGGGCCCAGGAACAAGGGGACACAGGGGGGCCCAGGAACAAGGGGACACAGGGGGGGCCCAGGAACAAGGGGACACAGGGGGGCCCAGGAACAAGGGGACACAGGGGGGCCCAGGAACAAGGGGACACGGTGGGGCCCAGGAACAAGGGGACACGGGGGGGCCCAGGAACAAGGGGACACGGGGGGGCCCAGGAACAAGGGGACACGGGGGGGCCCAGGAACAAGGGGACACAGGGGGGACCAGGAACAAGGGGACACAGGGGGGCCCAGGAACAAGGGGACACGGGGGGGCCCCGGAACCCGGGGACACGGGGGGGCCCAGGAACAAGGGGACACGGGGGGGCCCAGGAACAAGGGGACACAGGGGGGCCCAGGAACAAGGGGACACAGGGGGGACCAGGAACAAGGGGACACAGGGGCCCCAGGAACAAGGGGACACGGGGGGGCCCAGGAACAAGGGGACACGGGGGGGCCCAGGAACAAGGGGACACGGGGGGCCCCAGGAACAAGGGGACACAGGGGCCCCAGGAACAAGGGGACACAGGGGCCCCAGGAACAAGGGGACACGGGGGGCCCAGGAACAAGGGGACACGGGGGGGCCCAGGAACAAGGGGACACAGGGGCCCCAGGAACAAGGGGACACAGGGGGGACCAGGAACAAGGGGACACGGGGGGGACCAGGAACAAGGGGACACAGGGGGGCCCAGGAACAAGGGGACACAGGGGCCCCAGGAACAAGGGGACACAGGGGGGGACCAGGAACAAGGGGACACAGGGGCCCCAGGAACAAGGGGACACAGGGGGGCCCAGGAACAAGGGGACACGGGGGGGCCCAGGAACAAGGGGACACGGGGGGCCCCAGGAACAAGGGGACACAGGGGCCCCAGGAACAAGGGGACACAGGGGCCCCAGGAACAAGGGGACACGGGGGGCCCAGGAACAAGGGGACACGGGGGGGCCCAGGAACAAGGGGACACAGGAACCCCAGGAACAAGGGGACACAGGGGGGACCAGGAACAAGGGGACACGGGGGGGCCCAGGAACAAGGGGACACAGGGGCCCCAGGAACAAGGACGCTGCAGGTTAAAGCTTAAGACAGATAAACCACAAAGATGTCAGGAAGCAGTGACTATAAAGTAGAATGATTCAGAGGCAATGGAGGTAAAATCAATACACAGCTTCACAGCTAGATATGACATGACCCAAGAAAGCAGTAATGTAAGGCGGCATAGCCAGGAGCTAAATATCAGAGTACACAGGTGGCTTTTCAGGTGGTATTACAAATGTGTTAGAAGAGGTGGCAGCAGGTGGTGGTGCAGGTAGTGTTTTAGAGAAGGTAAGAGCCCCTGGCTGTGTGTTGTCTTCACACCTTCCAACTCTAGCACCTGTCACTGTGTGTGTGTCTGTGTGTGTACTCACCTATTTGTACTCACCTATTTGTACTCACCTATTTGTGGTTGCAGGGGTCGAGTCCTAGCTCCTGGCCCCGCCTCTTCACCGGTTGCTACTAGGCCCTCTCTCTCCCCGCTCCATGAGCTTTATCAAACCTCGTCTTAAAACTGTGTATGGTTCCTGCCTCCACTACGTCATTTTCTAGGCTATTCCACTGCCTTACAACTCTATGACTGAAGAAATACTTCCTAATATCTCTCTGACTCATTTGTGTCTTCAACTTCCAATTGTGGCCTCTTGTTTCTATGTCCCCTCCCTGGAACATATTGTCTTTGTCCACCTTGTCTATTCCACGTGTGTGTGTACCTTTGTAATCTTTTGACTACCGCCCACAGGATGGGTATGGGGTGCATAAAGATATTAAACTAAAGTGTGTGTGTGTGTGTGTGTGTGTGTGTGTGTGTGTGTGTGTGTGTGTACTCACACACGTACTCACCCGTATGCTGCAGCAGTTATCTGATTGATGTGCGCCTCAGGAGATATGCTCGGTGTTATACTCACCCCCAGATCTTTTTCCTTTAGTGAGGTTTGCAGTCTTTGGCCATCTAAACTATATTGTGTCTGCGGTCTTCTTTGCCCTTCCCCAATCTTCATGACTTTGCATTTGGCAGGGTTAAATTCTAGGAGCCAGTTGCTGGACCAGGCTTGTAGCCTGTCCAGATCTCTTTGTAGTCCTGCCTGATCCTCGTCCGATTCGATTCTTCTCATTAACTTCACATCGTCTGCAAACAAGGACACTTCTGAGTCTATCCCTTCCGTTATGTCGTTCACGTATACCAAGAACAGCACAGGTCCTAGGACTGACCCCTGTGGAACCCCGCTTGTCACAGGCGCCCACTCTGACACCTCGTCGCGTACCATGACTCGTTGTTTCCTCCCTGTCAGATATTCTCTGATCCATTGCAGTGCCTTTCCTGTTATGTGTGCCTGGTCCTCTAGCTTTTGCAGTAACCTCTTGTGAGGAACTGTGTCGAAAGCCTTCTTGCAGTCCAAAAATACGCAGTCGATCCACCCCTCTCTCTCTTGTCTTACTTCTGTCACCTTGTCATAAAACTCTAGTAGGTTTGTGACACAGGATTTTCCTTCCCTGAAACCGTGCTGGTTGTCAATTATACACTTGTTTCTTTCCAGGTGCCCCACCACTCTCCTCCTGATGATCTTCTCCATGACCTTGCATACTATACACGTTAGAGATACAGGTCTGTAGTTTAGTGCCTCATGTCTGTCTCCCTTTTTAAAAATTGGGACTACATTTGCCATTTTCCATACCTCAGGGAGTTGCCCAGTTTCAAATGATGTGTTGAAGATCTTTGTTAATGGCTCACACAATATCTCTGCTCCCTCTTTAAGGACCCATGGAGAGATGTTGTCTGGTCCCACCGCCTTCGAGGTGTCAAGTTCGCATAGCAGCTTCTTCACCTCCTCCTTGGTTATATGTACCTCATCCAGCACTTGCTGGTGTGCCCCCCTGTTCTGATTTCTTGGAGTCCTACTGGTTTCCACTGTAAATACCTCTTTAAATCTTGTGTTGAGCTCCTGACATACCTCTCGGTCGTTTCTTGTGAATTCCCCATCACCCTTCCTCAGTCTGATTACCTGGTCCTTGACTGTTGTTTTCCTCCTGATGTGGCTGTACAACAGCTTCGGGTCAGTCTTTACTTTTGATGCTATGTCATTTTCATATTGTCTCTGAGCCTCCCTTCTTATCTGTGCATATTCGTTTCTGGCTCTTTGGCTGATTTCTTTATTTTCCTGAGTTCTCTGTCTTCTGTACCTTTTCCATTCTCTATTACACCTAGTTTTTGCCTCCCTACACCTTTGGGTGAACCAAGGACTCGTTCTGTTCTTCCCATTATTTCTGTTTCCCTTGGGAACAAACCTCTCCTCTGCCTCCTTGCATTTTGTTGCTACATAGTCCATCATTTCTTGTACTGGTTTTCCTGTCAGTTCCCTCTCCCACTGAATGTCTTGAAGGAAGTTCCTCATGCCTGAGTAGTTCCCCCTTTTGTAGTTTGGTTTTTCCCAGCCTATTCCTGCTACTCTCTCCACTTGGAGCTCAACTATGTAGTCGAAGCACAGAACCACATGATCACTAGCTCCCAGGGGCCTTTCATACATGATACCCTCGATGTCCGAACTACTCATGGTGAATACAAGGTCCAACCTTGCTGGTTCATCCTCTCCTCTCTCTCTGGTAGTGTCTCTAACATGTTGATGCATGAGGTTCTCCAGTACCACATCCATCATCTTGGCTCTCCATGTTTCGGGACCCCCATGGGGCTCCAGGTTTTCCCAGTCAATCTCCTTGTGATTGAAATCACCCATAACTAGTAACTTTGCTCCCCCCATGTGTGCTCTCCTGGCCACCTCGGCTAGTGTGTTGATCATTGCTCTGTTGCTCTCATCGTATTCTTCTCTTGGCCTCCTGCAGTTCTGTGGTGGGTTGTACATTACTGCAATTATCACCTTATGTCCCTCAGACTGGATTGTTCCTACTAAGTAGTCCCTTTCGCCCATGCCATCCATTCCTTCCATTTTCTCAAAACCCCACTGGTTTTTAATGAGCAGTGCAACTCCTCCTCCCCCTCTCCTCCCTCTGTCTTTCCTGAAGATTTGATATCCGGATGGAAAGATTGAATCTGTTATTATTCTGGTGAGTTTTGTTTCTGTGAGTGCTATTATGTCTGGGGATGTCTCTTTGATTCTTTCGTGCCACTCCTCATACTTGTTTGTTATTCCATCTGCATTTGTATACCACACCTTCAACTTCTTTTCTAAGACTGTGGTCTGGGAAGTATATTGGGGTTGGGGAAGTGGGAGACCTGGTAAGGAACTATGGGTTGTTGCTGTGGGGGTGAAGTTTGTAATGTAGTGGGTGGGGGCATTGGATGTGGCATGGGTGTTTTGATTTAGAGTGTTTGGTTGCACTGGGGTTGACCTGGTTGGGAGGCTTCTATAGAAAGTTGTGAGGGAGGCTGTATTAGATCTTCTTCCTGGGTCTGGGATCTCCTGTCTGTCTTCTCCATGTGTGTGTGTGTGTGTGGTGTGTGTGTGTGACTCAACAATCAATATTTGCACCAATAACTCATTACAGTTGTGACCGGGTGTGGAAGTGTGAATTGCTCATTACACTATAATTTGTTCATGATTGTAGCCAAAGTATAAACGTAAGTAACCTTTCTTACAGTATTCATTACCTTTGTAACTTGTGAGCTCATTACCTTTGTACCTAGTTCAGCTATCAAAACTTTGGGGGCCCAGTCCCTGGACCCATTACGTACCTCTGTAAACTGTAAATACCTTTGTAACTTGTCATGATTGTGACCAGACTTACCTGGAGTTCATTACCTTTGTAAATTGTGAGTTCATTACCTTTGTAAATTGTGAGTTCATTACCTTTGTAAATTGTGAGTTCATTACCTCTGTAACTTGCTCAGCTATCAAAACTTTGAGGCCCAGTCCCTGGACCAATTATGTACCTCTGTAATCTTTTGACTACCGCCCACAGGATGGGTATGTGGTGACTACCGCCCACAGGATGGGTATGGGGTGCATAATAAACATATTAAACTAACTGTGTACTCACCTAGTTGTACTCACCTAGTTGAGGTTGCGGGGGTCGAGTCCGAGCTCCTGGCCCCGCCTCTTCACTGATCGCTACTAGGTCACTCTCCCTGAGCCGTGAGCTTTATCATACCTCTACTTAAAGCTATGTATGGATCCTGCCTCCACTGCATCGCTTCCCAAACTATTCCACTCACTGACTACTCTGTGGCTGAAGAAATAATTCCTAACATCCCTGTGATTCATCAGTGTCTTCAGCTTCCAACTGTGTCCCCTTGTTACTGTGTCCAATCTCTGGAACATCCTGTCTTTGTCCACCTTGTCAATTCCTCTCAGTATTTTGTATGTCGTTATCATGTCCCCCCTATCTCTCCTGTCCTCCAGTGTCGTCAGGTTGATTTCCCTTAACCTCTCCTCGTAGGACATACCTCTTAGCTCTGGGACTAGTCTTGTTGCAAACCTTTGCACTTTCTCTAGTTTCTTCACGTGCTTGGCTAGGTGTGGGTTCCAAACTGGTGCCGCATACTCCAATATGGGCCTAACGTACACGGTGTACAGGGTCCTGAATGATTCCTTATTAAGATGTCGGAATGCTGTTCTGAGGTTTGCTAGGCGCCCATATGCTGCAGCAGTTATTTGGTTGATGTGCACTTCAGGAGATGTGCCTGGTGTTATACTCACCCCAAGATCTTTTTCCTTGAGTGAGGTTTGTAGTCTCTGGCCCCCTAGACTGTACTCCGTCTGCGGTCTTCTTTGCCCTTTCCCAATCTTCATGACTTTGCACTTGGTGGGATTGAACTCCAGGAGCCAATTGCTGGACCAGGTCTGCAGCCTGTCCAGATCCCTTTGTAGTTCTGCCTGGTGTGTGTGTGTGTGTAGTGTATCCCGCGCGCGTTGCGTGTAGTTGTGTGTGCTCACCTATTTGCAGGGGTCTGCTCCTGTGTACTCACCTAGTTGTATCACCTAGTGTAGTCCGAGCTCCTGTATGATCGTATAGTCACTCTCCCCGAGCCGTGAGCTGCTTAAAGCTATGTATGGATGTGCTTCCCAAACTATTCCACTTACTGACTACTCTGTGGCTGAAGAAATACTTCCTAACATCCCTGTGATTCATCTGTGTCTTTAGCTTCCAACTGTGTCCCCTTGTTACTGTGTCCAATCTCTGGAACATCCTGTCTTTGTCCACCTTGTCAATTCCCCTCAGTATTTTGTATGTCGTTATCATGTCCCCCCTATCTCTCCTGTCCTCCAGTGTCGTCAGGTTGATTTCCCTTAACCTCTCCTCGTAGGACATACCTCTTAGCTCTGGGACTAGTCTTGTTGCAAACCTTTGCACTTTCTCTAGTTTCTTTACGTGCTTGGCTAGGTGTGGGTTCCAAACTGTGCCGCATACTCCAATATGGGCCTAACGTATACGTGTACAGGGTCCTGAACGATTCCTTATTAAGATGTCGGAATGCTGTTCTGAGGTTTGCTAGGCGCCCATATGCTGCAGCAGTTATTTGGTTGATGTGCGCTTCAGGAGATGTGCCTGGTGTTATACTCACCCCAAGATCTTTTTCCTTGAGTGAGGTTTGTAGTCTCTGACCCCCTAGACTGTACTCCGTCTGCGGCCTTCTTTGCCCTTCCCCAATCTTCATGACTTTGTGTGTGTATGTGTGTGTATGTGTGTGTATGTGTATGTATGTGTGTGTATGTGTATGGGTGTATGTGTGTGTGTGTGTGTGTGTGTATGGGTGTGTGTGTATGGGTGTATGTGTATGTGTGTGTGTGTGTGTGTGTGTGTGTGTGTGTGTGTGTGTGTGTGTATGTGTGTGTGTGTGTATGAGTGTGTATGAGTGTGTGTGGGTGTGTGTGTGTGTGTGTGTATGTGTGTGTGTGTGTATGAGTGTGTGTACTCGCCTAATTGTACTCACCTAATTGTCGAGACTCAGCTCCTGGCCCCGCCTCTTCACTGATCGCTACTGGATCCTCTCTCTCTCTCTGCTTCCTGAGCTTTGTCATACCTCTTCTTAAAACTATGTATGGTTCCTGCCTCCACTACTTCACTTGCTAGGCTATTCCACTTGTGACAACTCTATGACTGAAGAAATACTTCCTAACGTGTGACTCGTCTGAGTCCAGCTTCCAGTTGTGACCCCTTGTCCCTGTTGCACCTATTTGTCCTTATTAAGGTATCGGAACGCTATTCTCAGGTTTGCCAGGCGCCCGTATGCTGCAGCGGTTATTTGGTTGATGTGTGCCTCCGGTGATGTGCTCGGTGTTATGGTCACCCCAAGGTCTTTCTCCCTGAGTGAGGTCTGTAGTCTTTGTCCACCTAGCCTATACTCTGTCTGCGGTCTTCTTTGCCCCTCCCCAATCTTCATGACTTTGCATTTGGCTGGATTGAATTCGAGAAGCCAGTTACTGGACCACATGTCCAGCCTCTCCAGGTCTCTTTGCAGTCCTGCCTCTTCCTCGTCCGATTTAATTCTTCTCATCAACTTCGTCATCTGCGAACAGGGACACTTCAGAGTCTATTCCTTCCATCATGTCGTTCACATATATCAAAAATAGCACTGGTCCTAGAACTGACCCCTGTGGGACCCCGCTCGTAACAGGCGCCCACTGTGATACCTCTTCACGTACCATGACTCGTTGCTGCCTCCCTATCGGGTATTCCCTTATCCACTGCAGTGCCCTTCCTTTTACGTGTGCCTGATCCTCCAGCTTCTGCACTAATCTCTTGTGGGGAACTGTGTCAAAGGCCTTCCTGCAGTCTAGGAAAACGCAATCTACCCAACCCTCTCTCTCGTGTCTTACTTCTGTTACCTTGTCATAAAACTCCAGGAGGTTTGTGATACAAGATTTGCCTTCCATGAACCCATGCTGGTTTTCATTTATAATCTTGTTCCTTTCCAGGTGTTCGACCACTCTCCTCCTGATAATCTTCTCCATGACTTTGCACACAATACATGTCAGAGACACAGGTCTGTAGTTTAGTGCCTCGTTTCTGTTTCCTTTCTTAAATATGGGGACTACATTAGCTGTCTTCCATTTCTCAGGTAGTTGCCCAGTTTTAAGGGATGTGTTGAAGATTGTGGTTAGAGGCACACACAGCATCTCTGCTCCTTCTCTAAGGACCCATGGGGAGATGTTGTCCGGTCCCATCGCCTTTGAGGTGTCAAGGTCACTTAAGAGCTTCTTCACCTCCTCCTCAGTTGTTCGTATGTCATCCAACACTTGTTGGTATATTCCCTCTTGATGTTCCCTTCTGTGCTGTCTTCCCACAGCCCTTCCTGTCTCTACTGTAAAAACTTCCTTAAATCTCCTGTTCAGCTCCTCACATACCTCCTGATCATTTCTTGTGAGTTCTCCACCTTCTGTCCTTAATCTGATCACCTGGTCTTTGACTGTTGTCTTCCTCCTGATGTGGCTATACAACAGTTTCGGGTCAGTCTTGATTCTCGATGCTATGTCATTTTCATACTGTCGCTGGGCCTCCCTCCTTACCTGTGCGTACTCATTCCTGGCTCTGCGACTGATCTCCCTATTTTCGTGTGTTCTCTGCCTTCTGTACTTTTTCCATTCTCTATTGCACTTTGTTTTTGCCTCCTTACACTGTGTGTGTGTGTGTTTGTGTGTGTGTACATAATGGTTCCAGGGACTGTATCTCAACATTACAGAGGTACATAATGGTTCCAGGGACTGTACCTCAACATTACAGAGGTACATAATGGTTCCAGGGACTGTACCTCAACATTACAGAGGTACATAATGGTTCCAGGGACTGTACCTCAACATTACAGAGGTACATAATGGCTCCAGGGACTGTACCTTAACGTTAGTGGTACATAATGGGTGCAGGGACTGTACCTCAACATTACAGAGGTACATAATGGTTCCAGGGACTGTACCTCAACATTACAGAGGTACATAATGGTTCCAGGGACTGTACCTCAACATTACAGAGGTACATAATGGTTCCAGGGACTGTACCTCAACATTACAGAGGTACATAATGGTTCCAGTGACTGTACCTCAACATTAGAGGTACATAATGGGTCCACAGCTCTCACAGACAGTCCCTCACTCTGTAATCCCTCGACTACCGCCCACAGGATAGGTATGGGATGCATAATTAAGATATTAAACTGAAGAATCCCTAACAGAAATACTCAGAGATGATGACGGTAGTGTTTGCAGGAATGCAAGAAGACTAGACCGTAGCTGGATCGCTAGCGCACTCGCCTCACACACCGAGGTCTGTGATTCGATCCTCAGTACGGCTGAAAACCATAAGGACGTGTTTCCATGAGACACCTGCTGTCCCTGTTCACCTAGCAGTAAAATGGATACATGGGTGTTAGTGGACTGGTGTGGGTGGCATCCTGGGTGTTAGTGGACTGGTGTGGGTGGCATCCTGGGTGTTAGTGGACTGCTGTGGGTGGCATCCTGGGTGTTAGTGGACTGCTGTGGGTGGCATCCTGGGTGTTAGTGGACTGGT
This sequence comes from Cherax quadricarinatus, assembly GCF_038502225.1. Lineage (NCBI taxonomy): Eukaryota > Metazoa > Arthropoda > Malacostraca > Decapoda > Parastacidae > Cherax > Cherax quadricarinatus. Next base: position 6,483,440 of record NC_091391.1, read on the forward strand.
GTGGGTCGCATCCTGGGTGTTAGTGGACTGGTGTGGGTCGCATCCTGGGTGTTAGTGGACTGATGTGGGTCACATCCTGGATGTTAGTGGACTGGTGTGGGTGGCACCCTGGGTGTTAGTGGACTGGTGTGGGTCACATCCTAGGTGTTAGTGAACTGGTGGGTCACACCCTGAGAGTTAGTGGACTGGTGTGGGTCGTATCCTGGGTGTTAGTGGACTGGTGTGGGTGGCATCCTGGGTGTTAGTTGACTGGTGTGGGTCACATCCCGGGTGTTAGCAGACTGGTGTGGGTCACATCCTGGGTGTTAGTGGACTGGTGTGGGTCGATTCCTGGGTGTTAGTGGACTGGTGTGGGTCACATCCTGGGTGTTAGTGGACTGGTGTGGGTCACATCCTGGGTGTTAGTGGACTGGTGGGGGTCGTATCCTGGGTGTTAGTGGACTGGTGTGGGTCACATCCTGGGTGTTAGTGGACTGGTGTGGGTCACATCCTGGGTGTTAGTGGACTGGTGTAGGTCACATCCTGGGTGTTAGTGGACTGGTGTGGGTCACATCCTGGGTGTTAGTGGACTGGTGTGGGTCACATCCTGGGTGTTAGTGGACTGGTGTGGGTCACATCCTGGGTGTTAGTGGACTGGTGTGGGTCACATCCTGGGTGTTAGTGGACTGGTGTGGGTCACATCCTGGGTGTTAGTGGACTGGTGTGGGCCACATCCTGGGTGTTAGTGGACTGGTGTGGGCCACATCCTGGGTGTTAGTGGACTGGTGTGGGCCACATCCTGGGTGTTAGTGGACTGGTGTGGGTCACATCCTGGGTGTTAGTGAACTGGTGTGGGTCACATCCTGGGTGTTAGTGGACTGGTGTGGGTCACATCCTGGGTGTTAGTGGACTGGTGTGGGTCACATCCTGGGTGTTAGTGGACTGGTGTGGGTCACATCCTGGGTGTTAGTGGACTGGTGTGGGTCACATCCTGGGTGTTAGTGGACTGGTGTGGGTCACATCCTGGGTGTTAGTGGACTGGTGTGGGTCACATCCTGGGTGTTAGTGGACTGGTGTGGGTCACATCCTGGGACAAAACTGACCTAATTTGCGGGAAATGCTCAGCATAACAAGGGACTTTCTATATAGTAGTATGTCACTGATGTCAGCTATGATCTGTATACCTTGTACATGTACTTGTATACCTTGTACATGTACTGGTATACCTTGTACATGTACTTGTATACCTTGTACATGTACTTGTATACCTTGTACATGTACTGGTATACCTTGTACATGTACTGGTATACCTTGTACATGTACTGGTATACCTTGTACATGTACTGGTATACCTTGTACATGTACTGGTATACCTTGTACATGTACTGGTATACCTTGTACATGTAGTTGTATACATTGTACATGTACTTGTATACCTTGTACATGTACTGGTATACCTTGTACATGTACTGGTATAACTTGTACATGTACTTGTATACATTGTTCATGTACTGGTATACTTTGTACATGTACTGGTATACCTTGTACATGTGCTTGTATACCTTGTACATGTACTGGTATACCTTGTACATGTACTGGTATACCTTGTACATGTACTGGTAGAAATAAAGATTATTATTATAATATACGTAAGGCGGAAGATGTCTGAGGTCTCTGGCCTCGGTGCTCGTACCGGAAATAATTTACATACTCCAGACAATCTTACACACATCAACACTGTTTCTTAACCCTGGCAACAGAAGAAAGTATTAACCCAGCATTTGGCACAAAGTACGCTAATAATTATGTAATTATTATATAATTATTATTATAATGATGATATCCTGGGAGTTGCAAGAGGAATAGACATTTTGTTGTTGTTGATGGAAGCAGAGGGTACCATGGGCAGAGGGTACCATGGGCAGAGGGTACCATGGGCAGAGTGGAAATAGCTAAGTTGTCCTGGCAGCCCCCCACACTAATCCACTCAGCCCCCTACCCCACCCCCACAAACATTATATATATATATATATATATATATATATATATATATATATATATATATATATATATATATATATATATATATATATATATATATGCAGAACAATTACTTTGGAAAAGAGTAAACTAGGAAGTGCTTTCGTGATTTCTAATATCAAGGGTAAAGTGGCAGAGATAAGTGTCTAGGAGGTACCTGGGTAGTGTCTAGGAGGTACCTGGGTAGTGTCTAGGAGGTACCTGGGTAGTGTCTAGGAGGTACCTGGGTAGTGTCTAGGAGGTACCTGGGTAGTGTCTAGGAGGTACCTGGGTAGTGTCAAGGAGGTACCTGGGTAGTGTCTAGGAGGTACCTGGGTAGTGTCTAGGAGGTACCTGGGTAGTGTCTAGGAGGTACCAGGGTAGTGTCTAGGAGGTACCTGGGTAGTGTCTAGGAGGTACCTGGGTAGTGTCAAGGAGGTACCAGGGTAGTGTCTAGGAGGTACCTGGGTAGTGTCTAGGAGGTACCTGGGTAGTGTCTAGGAGGTACCTGGGTAGTGTCTAGGAGGTACCTGGGTAGTGTCAAGGAGGTACCAGGGTAGTGTCTAGGAGGTACCTGGGTAGTGTCTAGGAGGTACCTGGGTAGTGTCTAGGAGGTACCTGGGTAGTGTCTAGGAGGTACCTGGGTAGTGTCTAGGAGGTATTTGGGTAGTGTCTAGGAGGTACCAGGGTAGTGTCTAGGAGGTACCAGGGTAGTGTCTAGGAGGTACCAGGGTAGTGTCAAGGAGCTACCAGGGTAGTGTCTAGGAGGTACCAGGGTAGTGTCAAGGAGGTACCTGGGTAGTGTCTAGGAGCTACTAGGGTAGTGTCTAGGAGGTACCTGGGTAGTGTCAAGGAGGTACCTGGGTAGTGTCTAGGAGCTACCAGGGTAGTGTCTAGGAGGTACCAGGGTAGTGTCCAGGAGGTACCTGGGTAGTGTCTAGGAGGTACCAGGGTAGTGTCTAGGAGGTACCTGGGTAGTGTCAAGGAGCTACCAGGGTAGTGTCAAGGAGGTACCAAGGTAGTGTCAAGGAGCTACCAGGGTAGTGTCAAGGAGGTACCAGGGTAGTGTCAAGGAGGTACCAGGGTAGTGTAAAGGAGCTACCAGGGTAGTGTCAAGGAGGTACCAAGGTAGTGTCAAGGAGGTACCAGGGTAGTGTCAAGGAGCTACCAGGGTAGTGTCAAGGAGCTACCAGGGTAGTGTCAAGGAGCTACCAGGGTAGTGTCAAGGAGCTACCAGGGTAGTGTCAAGGAGCTACCAGGGTAGTGTCAAGGAGCTACCAGGGTAATGTCAAGGAGCTACCATGGTAGTGTCAAGGAGCTACCAGGGTAGTGTCAAGGACCTACAAGGGTAGTGTCAAGGAGCTACCAGGGTAGTGTCAAGGAGCTACCAGGGTAGTGTCAAGGAGCTACCAGGGTAGTGTCAAGGAGCTACCAGTGTAGTGTCAAGGAGCTACCAGTGTAGTGTCAAGGAGCTACCAGGGTAGTGTCAAGGAGCTACCAGGGAAGTGTCAAGGAGCTACCAGGGTAGTGTCAAGGAGCTACCAGGGTAGTGTCAAGGAGCTACCAGGGTAGTGTCAAGGAGCTACCAGGGTAGTGTCAAGGAGGTACCAGGGTAGTGTCAAGGAGCTACCAGGGTAGTGTCAAGGAGCTACCAGGGTAGTGTCAAGGAGGTACCAGGATAGTGTCAAGGAGGTACCAGGGTAGTGTCAAGGAGCTACCAGGGTAGTGTCAAGGAGGTACCAGGATAGTGTCAAGGAGGTACCAGGGTAGTGTCAAGGAGCTACCAGGGTAGTGTCAAGGAGCTACCAGGGTAGTGTCAAGGAGCTACCAGGGTAGTGTCAAGGAGCTACCAGGGTAGTGTCAAGGAGCTACCAGGGTAGTGTCAAGGAGGTACCAAGGTAGTGTCAAGGAGCTACCAGGGTAGTCAAAGAGGTACCAAGGTAGTGTCAAGGAGGTACCAGTGTAGTGTCAAGGAGGTACCAAGGTAGTGTCAAGGAGCTACCAGGGTAGTGTCAAGGAGGTACCAAGGTAGTGTCAAGGAGCTACCAGGGTAGTGTCAAGGAGGTACCAAGGTAGTGTCAAGGAGCTACCAGGGTAGTGTCAAGGAGGTACCAGGGTAGTGTCAAGGAGCTACCAGGGTAGTGTCAAGGAGGTACCAAGGAGCTACCAGGGTAGTGTCAAGGAGCTACCAGGGTAGTGTCAAGGAGCTACCAGGGTAGTGTCAAGGGGCTACCAGGGTAGTGTCAACGAGGTACCAGGGTAGTGTCAAGAAGCTACCAGGGTAGTGTCAAGAAGCTACCAGGGTAGTGTAAGGAGGTACCAGGGTAGTGTCTAGGAGCTACCAGTGTAGTGTCAAGGAGTTTCCAGGGTAGTGTAAGAAGGTACCAGGGTAGTGTCAAGGAGGTACCAGGGTAGTGTCTAGGAGCTACCAGGGTAGTGTCAAGGAGGTACCAGGGTAGTGTCAAGGAGCTACCAGGGTAGTGTCAAGAAGCTACCAGGGTAGTGTAAGGAGGTACCAGGGTAGTGTCAAGGAGGTACCAGGGTAGTGTCAAGGAGCTTCCAGGGTAGTGTCAAGGAGCTACCAGGGTAGTGTCTAGGAGCTACCAGGGTAGTGTAAGGAGGTACCAGGGTAGTGTAAGGAGGTACCAGGGTAGTGTCAAGGAGGTACCAGGGTAGTGTCAAGGAGGTACCAGGGTAGTGTCTAGGAGCTACCAGGGTAGTGTCAAGAAGCTACCAGGGTAGTGTCAAGGAGGTACCAGGGTAGTGTCTAGGAGCTACCAGGGTAGTGTCTAGGAGCTACCAGGGTAGTGTCTAGGAGGTACCAGGGTAGTGTCAAGGAGCTACCAGGGTAGTGTCAAGGAGGTACCAGGGTAGTGTCTAGGAGCTACCAGGGTAGTGTCAAGGAGGTACCAGGGCAGTGTCTAGGAGGTACCAGGGTAGTGTCAAGGAGCTACCAGGGTAGTGTCAAGGAGCTACCAGGGTAGTGTCAAAGAGCTACCAGGGTAGTGTCAAGAAGCTACCAGGGTAGTGTCAAGGAGGTACCAGGGTAGTGTCTAGGAGGTACCAGGGTAGTGTCAAGGAGCTACCAGGGTAGTGTCAAGGAGCTACCAGGGTAGTGTCAAGGAGGTACCAGGGTAGTGTCTAGGAGCTACCATGGTAGTGTCAAGGAGCTACCAGGGTAGTGTCTAGGAGGTACCAGGGTAATGTCTAGGAGGTACCAGGGTAGTGTCAAAGAGCTACCAGGGTAGTGTCAAGGAGGTACCAGGGTAGTGTCAAGGAGCTACCAGGGTAGTGTCAAGGAGCTACCAGGGTAGTGTCAAGAAGCTACCAGGGTAGTGTCAAGGAGGTACCAGGGTAGTGTCAAGGAGTTACCAGGGTAGTGTCAAGGAGCTACCAGGGTAGTGTCAAGAAGCTACCAGGGTAGTGTCAAGGAGGTACCAGGGTAGTGTCAAGGAGGTACCAGGGTAGTGTCAAGGAGGTACCAGGGTAGTGTCAAGGAGGTACCAGGGTAGTGTCAAGGAGCTACCAGGGTAGTGTCAAGGAGCTACCAGGGTAGTGTCAAGGAGGTACCAGGGTAGTGTCAAGAAGCTACCAGGGTAGTGTCAAGGAGCTACCAGGGTAGTGTCAAGGAGCTACCAGGGTAGTGTCAAGGAGCTACCAGGGTAGTGTCAAGGAGCTACCAGGGTAGTGTCAAGGAGCTACCAGGGTAGTGTCAAGGAGGTACCAGGGTAGTGTCAAGGAGGTACCAGGGTAGTGTCAAGGAGGTACCAGGGTAGTGTCTAGGAGGTACCAGGGTAGTGTCAAGGAGGTACCAGGGTAGTGTCAAGGAGGTACCAGGGTAGTGTCAAGGAGGTACCAGGGTAGTGTCAAGGAGCTACCAGGGTAGTGTCAAGGAGGTACCAGGGTAGTGTCAAGGAGCTACCAAGGTAGTGTCAAGGAGCTACCAGGGTAGTGTCAAGGAGCTACCAGGGTAGTGTCAAGGAGGTACCAAGGTAGTGTCAAGGAGCTACCAGGGTAGTGTCAAGGAGCTACCAGGGTAGTGTCAAGGAGGTACCAGGGTAGTGTCAAGGAGGTACCAAGGTAGTGTCAAGGAGGTACCAGGGTAGTGTCAAGGAGCTACCAAGGTAGTGTCAAGGAGCTACCAGGGTAGTGTCAAGGAGCTACCAGGGTAGTGTCAAGGAGGTACCAGGGTAGTGTCAAGGAGGTACCAGGGTAGTGTCAAGGAGCTACGAGGGTAGTGTCAAGGAGCTACCAGGGTAGTGTCAAGGAGGTACCAGGGTAGTGTCAAGGAGCTACCAGGGTAGTGTCAAGGAGGTACCAGGGTAGTGTCAAGGAGCTACCAGGGTAGTGTCAAGGAGGTACCAGGGTAGTGTCAAGGAGGTACCAGGGTAGTGTCAAGGAGCTACCAGGGTAGTGTCTAGGAGGTACCAGGGTAGTGTCAAGGAGGTACCAGGGTAGTGTCAAGGAGGTACCAGGGTAGTGTCAAGGAGCTACCAGGGTAGTGTCAAGGAGCTACCAGGGTAGTGTCAAGGAGCTACCAGGGTAGTGTCAAGGAGCTACCAGGGTAGTGTCAAGGAGCTACCAGGGTAGTGTCAAGGAGCTACCAGGGTAGTGTCAAGGAGCTACCAGGGTAGTGTCAAGGAGCTACCAGGGTAGTGTCAAGGAGGTACCAGGGTAGTGTCAAGGAGCTACCAGGGTAGTGTCTAGGAGGTACCAGGGTAGTGTCAAGGAGGTACCAGGGTAGTGTCAAGGAGGTACCAGGGTAGTGTCAAGGAGCTACCAGGGTAGTGTCAAGGAGGTACCAGGGTAGTGTCAAGGAGCTACCAGGGTAGTGTCAAGGAGCTACCAGGGTAGTGTCAAGGAGCTACCAAGGTAGTGTCAAGGAGCTACCAGGGTAGTGTCAAGGAGCTACCAGGGTAGTGTCAAGGAGGTACCAGGGTAGTGTCAAGGAGGTACCAGGGTAGTGTCAAGGAGCTACGAGGGTAGTGTCAAGGAGCTACCAGGGTAGTGTCAAGGAGGTACCAGGGTAGTGTCAAGGAGCTACCAGGGTAGTGTCAAGGAGCTACCAGGGTAGTGTCAAGGAGCTACCAGGGTAGTGTCAAGGAGCTACCAGGGTAGTGTCAAGGAGCTACCAGGGTAGTGTCAAGGAGGTACCAGGGTAGTGTCAAGGAGGTACCAGGGTAGTGTCAAGGAGCTACCAGGGTAGTGTCTAGGAGGTACCAGGGTAGTGTCAAGGAGCTACCAGGGTAGTGTCAAGGAGCTACCAGGGTAGTGTCAAGGAGCTACCAGGGTAGTGTCAAGGAGCTACCAGGGTAGTGTCAAGGAGCTACCAGGGTAGTGTCAAGGAGCTACCAGGGTAGTGTCAAGGAGCTACCAGGGTAGTGTCAAGGAGCTACCAGGGTAGTGTCAAGGAGCTACCAGGGTAGTGTCAAGGAGCTACCAGGGTAGTGTCAAGGAGGTACCAGGGTAGTGTCAAGGTGCTACCAGGGTAGTGTCAAGGAGGTACCAAGGTAGTGTCAAGGAGCTACCAGGGTAGTGTCAAGGAGGTACCAGGGTAGTGTCAAGGAGCTACCAGGGTAGTGTCAAGGAGGTACCAGGGTAGTGTCAAGGAGGTACCAGGGTAGTGTCTAGGAGGTACCAGGGTAGTGTCAAGGAGGTACCAGGGTAGTGTCAAGGAGGTACCAGGGTAGTGTCAAGCAGCTACCAGGGTAGTGTCAAGGAGCTACCAGGGTAGTGTCAAGGAGCTACCAGGGTAGTGTGAAGGAGGTACCAGGGTAGTGTCAAGGAGCTACCAGGGTAGTGTCAAGGAGCTACCAGGGTAGTGTCAAGGAGGTACCAGGGTAGTGTCAAGGAGGTACCAGGGTAGTGTCAAGGAGCTACCAGGGTAGTGTCAAGGAGCTACCAGGGTAGTGTGAAGGAGGTATCAAGGAAGTGTCAAGGAGCTACCAGGGTAGTGTCAAGGAGGTACCAGGGTAGTGTCAAGGAGCTACCAGGGTAGTGTCAAGGAGCTACCAGGGTAGTGTGAAGGAGGTACCAAGGTAGTGTCAAGGTACTTACGTTACTGTTGAGGACGCTCCAGGAAGATAGGACAACAGAAAAAAGCGAAGGCAGAGGCCAGGCACAGCGCCGCCATAGTGAAGAACTGGAAGATAATGTTAATATTAACATGGAACAAACATGACATACACATCAATATTAACATGACATACACCGATATAAACATGACATACACATCAATATTAACATGACATACACTGATATAAACATGACATACACATCAATATTAACATGGCATACACTGATATAAACATGACATACACATCAATATTAACATGGCATACACTGATATAAACATGACATACACATCAATATTAACATGGCATACACTGATATAAACATGACATACACATCAATATTAACATGGCATACACTGATATAAACATGACATACACATCAATATTAACATGGCATACACTGATATAAACATGACATACACATCAATATTAACATGGCATACACTGATATAAACATGACATACACATCAATATTAACATGGCATACACTGATATAAACATGACATACACATCAATATTAACATGGCATACACTGATATAAACATGACATACACATCAATATTAACATGGCATACACTGATATAAACATGACATACACATCAATATTAACATGACATACACTGATATAAACATGACATACACATCAATATTAACATGGCATACACTGATATAAACATGACATACACATCAATATTAACATGACATACACCGATATAAACATGACATACACATCAATATTAACATGACATACACCGATATAAACATGACATACACATCAATATTAACATGACATACACTGATATAAACATGACATACACATCAATATTAACATGGCATACACTGATATAAACATGACATACACATCAATATTAACATGACATACACCGATATAAACATGACATACACATCAATATTAACATGACATACACCGATATAAACATGACATACACATCAATATTAACATGACATACACTGATATAAACATGACACACACATCAATATTAACATTACATAATACAAACACACCAATATAAACGTTACACACAAATATAAACATACAAATAAACATTACATACATCAATATAAACATTACATACATCAATATAAACATTACATACATCAATATAAACATTACACATCAATATAAACATTACACATCAATATAAACATTACATACATCAATATAAACATTACATACATCAATATAAACATTACACATCAATATAAACATTACATAAATCAATATAAACATTACATACATCAATATAAACATTACATACATCAATATAAACATTACATACATCAATATAAACATTACACATCAATATAAACATTACACATCAATATAAACATTACACATCAATATAAACATTACACATCAATATAAACATTACACATCAATATAAACATTACACATCAATATAAACATTACACACATCAATATAAACATTACACACATCAATATAAACATTACATACATCAATATAAACATTACACATCAATATAAACATTACATACATCAATATAAACACATACATCAATATAAACATTACATACATCAACATTACACATCAATATAAACATTACACATCAATATAAACATTACACATCAATATAAACATTACACATCAATATAAACATTACATACATCAATATAAACATTACATACATCAATATAAACATTACATACATCAATATAAACATTACATACATCAATATAAACATTACATACATCAATATAAACATTACATACATCAATATAAACATTACACATCAATATAAACATTACACATCAATATAAACATTACATACATCAATATAAACATTACACATCAATATAAACATTACACATCAATATAAAAATTACACATCAATATAAACAAGAATAAACATTACACATCAATATAAATACAATATAAACATTACACAATATAAACATTACAATATAAACATTCCAAGATCATTACAGGAATTTCGTGGGTTAAAAAATAAATATTATAAATACATTAGTTTCCCCTCAACGTCTGAATTATTTAAGTCACCGGTTAAATATTCTGTACAGAGATTTAAGATTATAATAATTAAGCGGTAAACCCACATGGGTAGAGCTGAATAGAATTTAAGAAATGGTTACATTATTATTATATTATAATCAAGGGGGAAGCGCTAAACCCGGAGGATTATACAGTGCCTGGGGGGGGGGATGTGGAAGGCATTCAGGCTTAATTAGGGGAACTGGAGCACAGATCCAATTCCCTAAATCAAGAGCCCCTCACCAACATCAAGGAACCTTCCTTGAGGGGAGAAATGGTTACAAAATCGTTAATAAGTCGTAAGTTTGGTTGCCAAGAGATATTTCAGCTTGTTCCATCACCATTATCAGTATTGTGATTATTTTGACTACTATTATCATTATTATGATTATCATTATCTTGTAGAAACACTAAACCCTAAGGAGTCGTATTAGAATGAGAACTAGGCGTTAAATCTACATAAGGAGTCTTATCTCTGTCAGTACGCTTGTTGATGTTAAACCTTCTGGGAAGGCTAAACCCGGTGGGTTAATGTGGTTTAGGTTTATGGAAAGGGGGGATGGCTCCGTTTCCTTGACTCCAGAGCTCTTCAGTAGCTTGAAGGGACGCTGGAAGGTCAGACTGGTCTAAGACAGTCCTGGACAGACTGGTCTAAGACAGTCCTGGACAGACTGGTCTAAGACAGTCCTGGACAGACTGGTCTAAGACAGTCCTGGACAGACTGACCTAAGACAGTCCTGAAGACTGGTCTAAGACAGTCCTGGACAGACTGGTCTAAGACAGTCCTGGACAGACTGACCTAAGACAGTCCTGAAGACTGACCTAAGACAGTCCTGAAGACTGACCTAAGACAGTCCTGAAGACTGGTCTAAGACAGTCCTGAAGACTGGTCTAAGACAGTCCTGAAGACTGGTCTAAGACAGTCCTGAAGACTGGTCTAAGACAGTCCTGAAGACTGGTCTAAGACAGTCCTGAAGACTGGTCTAAGACAGTCCTGAAGACTGGTCTAAGACAGTCCTGAAGACTGGTCTAAGACAGTCCTGAAGACTGGTCTAAGACAGTCCTGAAGACTGGTCTAAGACAGTCCTGAAGACTGGTCTAAGACAGTCCTGAAGACTGGTCTAAGACAGTCCTGAAGACTGGTCTAAGACAGTCCTGAAGACTGGTCTAAGACAGTCCTGAAGACTGGTCTAAGACAGTCCTGAAGACTGGTCTAAGACAGTCCTGAAGACTGGTCTAAGACAGTCCTGAAGACTGGTCTAAGACAGTCCTGAAGACTGGTCTAAGACAGTCCTGAAGACTGGTCTAAGACAGTCCTGAAGACTGGTCTAAGACAGTCCTGAAGACTGGTCTAAGACAGTCCTGAAGACTGGTCTAAGACAGTCCTGAAGACTGGTCTAAGACAGTCCTGAAGACTGGTCTAAGACAGTCCTGAAGACTGGTCTAAGACAGTCCTGAAGACTGGTCTAAGACAGTCCTGAAGACTGGTCTAAGACAGTCCTGAAGACTGGTCTAAGACAGTCCTGAAGACTGGTCTAAGACAGTCCTGAAGACTGGTCTAAGACAGTCCTGAAGACTGGTCTAAGACAGTCCTGAAGACTGGTCTAAGACAGTCCTGAAGACTGGTCTAAGACAGTCCTGAAGACTGGTCTAAGACAGTCCTGAAGACTGGTCTAAGACAGTCCTGAAGACTGGTCTAAGACAGTCCTGAAGACTGGTCTAAGACAGTCCTGAAGACTGGTCTAAGACAGTCCTGAAGACTGGTCTAAGACAGTCCTGAAGACTGGTCTAAGACAGTCCTGAAGACTGGTCTAATATCCCGCAGATACACGAGACGTTACGTTTTGATCAATTACTAAGTCACAAGGAAGAATTTAGGTTGATATGTAAAGGGAGGATACATCCAGTTCAGTGGATCAAGAGCCCCACACCGGCACCTCCCTAGAGGTGAGAAAGTTAGTTGAGAGATAGGCATTGTTATGAAGGAATGAGGAAGAACAAGTGAAGAACGCTACAAAACACGCTTTTACTGCAACAACATTTCGATCTGCTAGGATCTTGAAGAGAGACAACCTGCACATAGAAGAGGAGCTTAAGACGACGTTTCGGCCCAAATCGGACCGAAACGTCGTGGTAAGCTCCTCTCTTCCATGTGCGGGTTATTTGTGTATCGTTCCAGTCACGGTATTGTCCCTTTTTTTATTCTTGACCAAGATCCTCACGGATCGAAACGTCGTGCAAATAAAACGTGCTCTGCAGAGTGGGTTTCTTCTCAACTATTGTGGCTAGTACACCATTTCCACCCGTCAAGTTTACACAAATTTTACCTCTTCGTTGAAGCTGTGAGTGATGATCTCTGGCTGCCTAAGTCCATCGTCTATCTCCTGAGGAACGAGGATGCTGCCAACTAAGCTAGACACAAACACTTGGTATAACAAATACAGACTATTTGTTAGTGTGATTGATTTCTACACGCTAGTTTGATGACTATCAGGCGTAGTTGATCAAGTTTTAAGGCTAGGTTCGTCAGGAAATATGACTAGTGTTTCCAGACGTGGGTCTTAGTTATATAACACAAGGCTGGAACTTTTTGGTAGGTTAGGTTTGGTAAGGTTTACCAGGAACAAGACAGTGTGTTGTGACGTGGATCTTCCCACAGCTGGAAATGTTTGGTGATCTGACCGAGGACTATCACTGGCTTACTCTCTCAACCCCCTTTTTGAAGTTATTATACCCATCGTACTAACTTCAAGCCTATTTTTCATCCAATTTAAGACACCCAAGAATTCTCTACGACTGATCAACCTGGATGTGTATGGCGGCCCGTGGCCTGGTAGACAACACTTTCACTTCATACGCTGATTGTCCGTGGTTCAATCCCCGGCAAGGGTGGAAGCAATGGGCGTGTTTCCTTACACCAGTTGTTCCGTTCACCTAGCAAGCTAGTAGGTACCTGGGTGTTAGGTGACAAGTGTGGGTGGCATCCAGGGGAACAAAGTAGAAGGACTACAATGGAAATAAGACAGACAATCCTCGATGACGCACTGACTTTTTGAGTTATCCTGGGTGGCTAACCTAGGATAATAGGTCCAGTCCCGGGACAGATGAGGACCAGACAGAACTACAAAGACCTGGACAGGCTGGACACTTGGTCCAGCAACTGGCTTCTTGAATTCAACCCTGCCAAATGCAAAGTCATGAAGATCGGGGAAGGGCAAAGAAGACCGCAGAGTACAGTCTAGGTGGACAAAGACTGCAAACCTCACTCAAGGAGAAAGATCTTGGGGCGAGTATAACACCGAGCACATCTCCTGAGGCACACATCAACCAGATAACTGCTGCAGCATATGGGCGCCTGACAAACCTGAGAATAGTGTTCCGATACCTTAATAAGGAATCGTTCAAGACACTGTACACTGTGTATGTTAGGCCCATACTGGAGTATGCAGCACCAGTCTGGAAACCACACCTGGTCAAGCACGAGGAAAGGTTGAGGGAAATCGGACTGACGACACTGGAGGACAGAAGGGTCAGGGGAGACATGATAACGACATACAAGATACTGCGGGGAATAGACAAGGTGGACAGAGATAGGATGTTCCAGAGAGGGGACACAGAAACAAGGGGTCACAACTGGAAGCTGAAGACTCAGACGAGTCACAGGGACGTTAGGAAGTATTTCTTCAGTCATAGAGTCGTCAGGAAGTGGAATAGCCTAGCAAGTGAAGTAGTGGAGGCAGGAACCATACATAGTTTTAAGAAGAGGTATGACATAGCTCAGGAAGCAGAGAGGGAGAGGACCTAGTAGCGATCAGTGAAGAGGCGGGGCCAGGAGCTGAGTCTCGACCCCTGCAACCACAATTAGGTGAGTACACACACAACGATCACACACACACAATCACACACAATCACACAATCACACACACAATCACACACAATCACACATGTAGCAACAAAATGCAAGGAGGCAGAGGAGAGGTTTGTTCCCAAGGGAAACAGAAATAATGGGAAGAACATAACGAGTCCTTGGTTCACCCAAAGGTGTAGGGAGGCAAAAACTAGGTGTACTAGAGAATGGAAAAGGTACAGAAGACAGAGAACTCAGGAAAATAAAGAAATCAGCCAAAGAGCCAGAAACGAATATGCACAGATAAGAAGGGAGGCTCAGAGACAATATGAAAATGACATAGCATCAAAAGTAAAGACTGACCCAAAGCTGTTGTACAGCCACATCAGGAGGAAAACAACAGTCAAGGACCAGGTAATCAGACTGAGGAAGGGTGATGGGGAATTCACAAGAAACGACCGAGAGGTTTGTCAGGAGCTCAACACAAGATTTAAAGAGGTATTTACAGTGGAAACCAGTAGGACTCCAAGAAATCAGAACAGGGGGGCACACCAGCAAGTGCTGGATGAGGTACATATAACCAAGGAGGAGGTGAAGAAGCTGCTATGCGAACTTGACACCTCAAAGGCGGTGGGACCAGACAACATCTCTCCGTGGGTCCTTAAAGAGGGAGCAGAGATATTGTGTGAGCCATTAACAAAGATCTTCAACACATCATTTGAAACTGGGCAACTCCCTGAGGTATGGAAAATGGCAAATGTAGTCCTAATTTTTAAAAAGGGAGACAGACATGAGGCACTAAACTACAGACCTGTATCACTAACGTGTATAGTATGCAAGGTCATGGAGAAGATCATCAGGAGGAGAGTGGTGGGGCACCTGGAAAGAAACAAGTGTATATTTGACAACCAGCACGGTTTCAGGGACCTGGACAGACTGGACACCTGGTCCAGCAAATGGCTTCTCGAATTTAATCCTGCCAAATGCAAAGTCATGAAGATAGGGGAAGGGCACAGAAGACCACAGACAGAGTATAGGCTAGGTGGCCAAAGACTGCAAACCTCACTCAAGGAGAAAGATCTTGGGGTGAGTATAACACCATGTCTCCGGAAGCACACATCAATCAGATAACTGCTGCAGCATATGGGCGCCTGGAAAAACCTGAGAACAGCATTCCGATACCTTAATAAGGAATCGTTCAAGACACTGTACACCGTGTATGTCAGGCCCATACTGGAGTATGTAGCACCTGTTTGGAACCCGCACTTGATAAAGCACGTCAAGAAACTAGAGAAAGTACAAAGGTTTGCGACAAGGTTAGTTCCAGAGCTAAGGGGAATGTCCTATGAAGAAAGATTAAGGGAAATCGGCCTGACGACACTGGAGGACAAGAGGCCACAATTGGAAGTAGAAGACACAAATGAGTCAGAGATATTAAGAAGTATTTCTTCAGTCAGAGTTGTCAGGCAGGGGAATAGCCTAGACAATGAAGTAGTGGAGGCAGGAACCATACACAGTTTTAAGACGAGGTTTGATAAAGCTCATGGAGCGGGGAGAGAGAGGACCCAGTAGCAACCGGTGAAGAGGCGGGGCCAGGAGCTAAGACTCGACCCCTGCAACCACAAATAGGTGAGTACAAATAGGTGAGTACACACACACACACACACACACACACACAATAACACACAACGATCACACACAAACACACATACACAAACACATCACACACAGATGAGTCACAGGGATGTTAGGAAGTATTTCTTCAGCCACAGAGTAGTAAGTGGAATAGTTTGGGAAGCGATGTAGTGGAGGCAGGATCCATACATAGCTTTAAGCAGAGGTACGATAAAGCACACGGTTCAGGGAGAGTGACCTAGTAGCGATCAGTGAAGAGGCGGGGCCAGAACTAGGACTCGACCCCAACTAGGTGAATACACAACGATCACACACACACACACACACACACACACACACACACACACACACACACACACACTCACACACACACTCACACACACAATCACACACACACAATCACACACACACAATCACACACACACAATCACACACACACAATCACACACACACAATCACACACACACAATCACACACACACAATCACACACACAATCTCACACACACAATCACACACACACAATCACACACACACAATCACACACACACAATCACACACACACAATCACACACACACAATCACACACACACAATCACACACACACAATCTCACACACACAATCACACACACAATCACACACACAATCACACACACAATCACACACACAATCACACACACAGGAGCTGAATCTCGACCCCTGCAACCACAATTAGGTGAGTACACACACAACGATCACACACACAACAATCACACACACAACAATCACACACACACATCACACACACACACACACACACACACACACACACACACACACACCAGCACGGTTTCTGGGAAGGAAAATCCTGTGTCACAAACCTACTCGAGTTTTATGACAAGGTGACAGAAGTAAGACAAGAGAGAGAGGGGTGGTTCGACTGCATTTTTTTGGACTGCAAGAAGGCCTTCGACACAGTTCCTCACAAGAGGTTACTGCAAAAGCTAGAGGATCAGGCACACATAACAGGAAAGGCACTGCAATGGATCAGAGAATACCTGACAGGGAGGCAACAACGAGTCATGGTACGTGACGAGGTGTCAGAATGGGCGCCTGTGACAAGCGGGGTCCCACAGGGGTCAGTCCTAGGAACTGTGCTGTTCTTGGTATATGTGAACGACATAACGGAAGGGAAAGACTCAGAAGTGTCTTTGTTTGCAGATGATGTGAAGTTAATGAGAAGAATCAAATCGGATGAGGATCAGGCAGGACTACAAAGTGACCTGGACAGGCTACAAGCCTGGTCCAGCAACTGGCTCCTTGAGTTTAACCCTGCCAAATGCAAAGTCATGAAGATTGGGGAAGGGCAAAGAAGACCGCAGACACAATATAGTTTAGATGGCCAAAGACTGCAAACCTCACTCAAGGAAAAAGATCTGGGGGTGAGTATAACACCGAGCATATCTCCTGAGGCACACATCAATCAGATAACTGCTGCAGCATACGGGCGCCTGGCAAACCTACGGATAGCGTTCCGATACCTCAGTAAGGATTCGTTTAAGACTCTGTATACCATCTACGTCAGGCCCATACTGGAGTATACAGCACCAGTTTGGAATCCACACCTAGTCAAGCACGTCAAGAAATTAGAGAAAGTGCAAAGGTTTGCAACAAGACTAGTCCCAGAGCTACGGGGATTGTCCTACGAAGAAAGGTTGAGGGAAATCGGCCTGACGACACTGGAGAACAGGAGGGTCAGGGGAGACATGATAACGACATATAAAATACTGCGCGGAATAGACAAGGTGGACAAAGACGGGATGTTCCAGAGAAGGGACACAGACACAAGAGGTCACAATTGGAAGTTGAAGACTCAGATGAATCAAAGGGATGTTAGGAAGTATTTCTTCAGTCATAGAGTAGTCAGGCCGTGAAATAGCCTAGAAAGTGACGTAGTGGAGGCGGGAACCATACATAGTTTTAAGGCGAGGTATGATAAAGCTCATGGAGCAGGGAGAGAGAGGACCTAGTAGCAATCACTGAAAAGGCGGGGCCAGAAGCTATGACTCGACCCCTGCAACCACAAATAGTTGAGTACACACAACGATCACACACACACACACACACATACACAACAATCTCACACACACAACAATCACACACATCACACACAACGATCACACACACACACACACACAACAATCTCACACACACAACGATCACACGCACAACGATCACACGCACAACGATCACACACACACAACGATCACACACATCACACACGCACACAACAATCGCACATCACACACACACAACAATCACACACAATCACACACACATCACACACACAATCACACACACAACAATCACACATCACACAAAATCACACAATCACACACAACAATCACACATCACACACACAATCACACACAACAATCACACACAAACAACACATCACACACACAATCACACACACAATCACACACACACAACACACATCACACACAACACACATCACACACAACACACATCACACACAACACACATCACACACAACACACATCACACACAACACACATCACACACAACACACATCACACACAACACACATCACACACAACACACACAACACACATCACACACAACACACAACACACACAACACACAACAATCACACACACAACACAACGATCACACACACAACGATCACACACACAACGATCACACACACAACGATCACACACACACACAACAATCACACAAGAATCACACACACACAACAATCACACAAAACAAGAACATAAACACGTCTGGTAACAGGATAAGAAGCTACTTACAAACTTGGTGATGTTTGGCAAGAGTGCGGGTGATATGTGGTGTGTGGATATGTGGGTTATGGTGTGTGGGAATTTGTGTGGGATGGCGTGTGGGCGTGCACTGACGACGTGTGGGCGTGAACTGACGGCGTGGCAATAAACAAAACACAAACACAGTTATAACCACCACCAGTTATACTGACCAGTAAACCGTCACACAAGACTGCTAGAAGTACTCCGAGGTACCTACAGGCGCCTCGGTAACTATCAATCTACGAGGCCGAACCCACAGGGGGTTATACACCTAGTGAGTGGGTAATCAGGTTTGATCCAAGGGGAAGGTTGCTCTGTATCCCAGGAACAAGAGCTCTTCGAGGGGGGAGGGAGAGAATCACACACGTACACCCTCCCCCCAGTGACCCAACACGTA
Source organism: Cherax quadricarinatus (assembly GCF_038502225.1). Classification (NCBI taxonomy): domain Eukaryota; kingdom Metazoa; phylum Arthropoda; class Malacostraca; order Decapoda; family Parastacidae; genus Cherax; species Cherax quadricarinatus. The sequence continues at coordinate 6,502,251 of NC_091391.1, forward strand.
CACTCTCCCCCCAGTGACCCAACACGTACACCCTCCCCCCAGTGACCCAACACGTACACTCTCCCCCCAGTGACCCAACACGTACACTCTCCCCCAGTGACCCAACACGTACACCCTCCCCCAGTGACCCCTCCCCCAGTGACCCAACACGTACACCCTCCCCCCAGTGACCCAACACGTACACCCTCCCCCCAGTGACCCAACACGTACACCCTCCCCCCAGTGACCCAACACGTACACTCTCCCCCAGTGACCCAACACGTACATCCTCCCCCGAGTGACCCAACACGTACACCTTCCCCCCAGTGACCCAACACGTACACCCTCCCCCCAGTGACCCAACACGTACATCCTCCCCCGAGTGACCCAACACGTACACCTTCCCCCCAGTGACCCAACACGTACACTCCCCCCAGTGACCCAACACGTACACCCTCCCCCCAGTGACCCAACACGTACACTCTCCCCCAGTGACCCAACACGTACACCCTCCCACCAGTGACCCAACACGTACACTCTCCCCCCAGTGACCCAACACGTACACCCTCCCCCCGGTGACCCAACACGTACACCCTCCCCCCAGTGACCCAACACGTACACTCTCCCCCCAGTGACCCAACACGTACACTCTCCCCCAGTGGCCCAACACGTACACCCTCCCCCAGTGACCCAACACGTACACTCTCCCCCCAGTGATCCAACACGTACACTCTCCCCCAGTGACCCAACACGTACACTCTCCCCCAGTGACCCAACACGTACACCCTCCCCAGTGACCCAACACGTACACCCTCTCCCCAGTGACCCAACACGTACACCCTCCCCCAGTGACCCAACACGTACACCCTCCCCCCAGTGACCCAACACGTACACCCTCCCCCCAGTGACCAAACACGTACACTCCCCCCAGTGACCCAACACGTACACCCTCTCCCCAGTGACCCAACACGTACACTCTCCCCCCAGTGACCCAACACGTACACTCTCCCCCCAGTGACCCAACACGTACACCCTCCCACCAGTGACCCAACACGCACACTCTCCCCCCAGTGACCCAACACGTACACTCCCCCCAGTGACCCAACACGTACACTCACCCCAGTGACCCAACAAGTACACCCTCCCCCCAGTGACCCAACACGTACACCCCCCAAGGGACCCAACACGTACACCCCCCCAGTGACCCAACACGTACACCCTCCCACCAGTGACCCAACACGTACACTCTCCCCCAGTGACCCAACACGTACACCCTCCCCCAGTGACCCAACACGTACACTCTCCCCCCAGTGACCCAACACGTACACCCTCCCCCAGTGACCCAACACGTACACCGTCCCCCCAGTGACCCAACACGTACACTCCCCCCAGTGACCCAACACGTACACTCCCCCAGTGACCCAACACGTACACCCTCTCCCCAGTGACCCAACACGTACATCCTCCCCCAGTGACCCAACACGTACACCCTCCCCCGAGTGACCCAACACGTACACTCCCCCCAGTGACCCAACACGTACACTCTCCCCCCAGTGACCCAACACGTACACCCTCCCCCCAGTGACCCAACACGTACACCCTCCCCCCAGTGACCCAACACGTACACTCTCCCCCAGTGACCCAACACGTACACTCTCCCCCAGTGACCCAACACGTACACCCTCGCCCCAGTGACCCAACACGTACACTCTCCCCCGTAGTGACCCAACACGTACACTCCCCCCAGTGATCCAACACGTACACCCTCTCCCCCGTGACCCAACACGTACACTCTCCCCCCAGTGACCCAACACGTACACTCTCCCCCTAGTGACCCAACACGTACACCCTCTCCCCAGTGACCCAACACGTACACTCTCCCCCAGTGACCCAACACGTACACTCCTCCCACCAGTGACCCAACACGTACACTCTCCCCCCAGTGACCCAACACGTACACAACCCAACACGTACACCCTCCCCCCAGTGACCCAACACGTACACCCTCTGACCCCCAGTGACCCAACACGTACACTCTCTGACCCCACGTACACCCTCCCCCAGTGACCCAACACGTACACTCTCCCCCCAGTGACCCAACACGTACACTCTCCCCCAGTGACCCAACACGTACACCCTCCCCCCGTGCCCCAACACCTACACGCACCCCCCAGTGACCCAACACGTACACTCTCCCCCAGTGACCCAACACGTACACTCTCCCCCAGTGACCCAACACGTACACTCTCCCCCAGTGACCCAACACGTACACCCTCCCCCAGTGACCCAACACGTACACTCTCCCCCCAGTGACCCAACACGTACACTCCCCCAGTGACCCAACACGTACACCCTCCAGTGACCCAACACGTACACCCTCCCCCCAGCGACCAAACACGTACACCCTCCCCCAGTGATCAAACACGTACACTCTCCCCCAGTGACCCAACACGTACACTCTCCCCCCGTGACCCAACACGTACACCCTCCCCCAGTGACCCAACACGTACACCCTCCCCCAGTGACCCAACACGTACACTCTCCCCCCAGTGACCCAACGTACACCCTCTCCCCAGTGACCCAACACGTACACCCTCCCCCAGTGACCCAACAAGTACACCCTCCCCCCAGTGACCCAACACGTACACTCCCCCCAGTGACCCAACACGTACACCCTCCCCCCAGTGACCCAACATGAACACTCTCCCCCCAATGACCCAACACGTACACCCTCCCACCAGTGACCCAACACGTACACTCTCCCCCCAGTGACCCAACACGTACACCCTCCCCCCAGTGACCCAACACGTACACCCTCCCCCCAGTGACCCAACACGTACACTCTCCCCCCAGTGACCCAACACGTACACTCTCCCCCCAGTGACCCAACACGTACACTCTCCCCCAGTGACCCAACACGTACACCCTCCCCCAGTGACCCAACACGTACACTCTCCCCCAGTGACCCAACACGTACACCCTCCCCCCAGTGACCCAACACGTACACTCTCCCCCAGTGACCCAACACGTACACTCTCCCCCAGTGACCCAACACGTACACTCTCCCCCAGTGACCCAACACGTACACCCTCCCCCAGTGACCCAACACGTACACTCCCCCCAGTGACCCAACACGTACACCCTCCCCCCAGTGACCCAACACGTACACTCTCCCCCCCGTGACCCAACACGTACACCCTCCCCCCAGTGACCCAACACGTACACCCTCCCCCATTGACCCAACACGTGCACTTTCCCCCCAGTGACCCAACACGTACACTCTCCCCCCAGTGACCCAACACGTACACCCTCCCCCCAGCGACCAAACACGTACACCCTCCCCCAGTGATCAAACACGTACACTCTCCCCCAGTGACCCAACACGTACACTCTCCCCCCAGTGACCCAACACGTACACCCTCCCACAGTGACCCAACACGTACACCCTCCCACAGTGACCCAACACGTACACTCTCCCCCAGTGACCCAACACGTACACCCTCCCCCAGTGACCCAACACGTACATCCCAGTGATTTAACACGTACCTAGTGCCCGAAGAACCTTATAATTCTAAACAAGTGACCGTTTCTCTAAAGGCCACTCTAGAGCTGTCCCTTGTGTGTGTGTACTTGTCTATCTGTAGTTGCAGGGGACGAGTCATAGCTCCTGGCTACGCCTCTTCACTGGTCGCTACTGGGTCACTCTCTGCTCCATGAGCTTTATCATACCTCTTCTTAAAGCTATGTATGGATCCTGCCTCCACTACATCACTCTCCAGATTGTTCCACTTCCTGACTACTCTGTGGCTGAACAAATACTTCCTAACATCCCTGTGACTCATCTCAGTCTTCAACTTCCAATTGACCCCTGGTTGCAAAAGGGAAGGGGGGGACAGCAACAAGGCGTCACAGTTGGACGTTGAAGGCTCAGATGAGTCACAGGGATATTAGGAAGTATTTGTTCAGCCACAGAGTTGTCAGGAAGTGGAACAATCTGGAGAGTGATGTAGTGGAGGCAGGAACCATACACAGCTTTAAGACGAGGTATGATAAAGCTCATGGAGCAGGAAGTGTGACCTAGTAGCGACCAGTGAAGAGGCGCGGCCAGGAGCTATGACTCGACCCCTGCAACCACAAATACGTGAGCACACACACACCACAAACGCGCGCGCACACACACGCACACACACCACAAACACAAACACCACACACACACGCGCAGACAACCACACACAAACACACACGCAACCACACACAAACACACGCAACCACCACACACCACACACGCAAACACCAAACACCACACACGCAGACCACACACACACAAACACACGCAACCACACACCACACACGCAAACACCAAACACCACACACGCAGACAACCACACACACACAAACACCACACGCACAAACACCACACACGCCACCACACACACACACAAACACCACACACGCAAACACCACACACACACACACGCAAACGCCACACACACGCAGACAAACACCACACGCAAACACCACACGCAAACACCACACGCAAACACCACACGCAAACACCACACGCAAACACCACACACAAACACCACACACAAACACCACACACAAACACCACACACAAACACCACACACAAACACCACACACAAACACCACACACAAACACCACACACAAACACCACACACAAACACCACACACAAACACCACACACAAACACCACACACAAACACCACACACAAACACCTCACACAAACACCTCACACAAACACCACACACAAACACCACACACAAACACCTCACACAAACACCTCACACAAACACCTCACACAAACACCTCACACAAACACCACACACAAACACCACACACAAACACCACACACAAACACCACACACAAACACCACACACAAACACCACACACAAACACCACACACAAACACCACACACAAACACCACACACAAACACCACACACAAACACCACACACAAACACCACACACAAACACCAAACACAAACACCACACACGCAGACAAACCACACACACACACCACACACGCAGACAAACACCACACAAACACCACACGCAGACAAACACCACACACAAACACCACACAAACACCACACACGCAGACAAACACCACACAAACACCACACACGCAAACACCACACAAACACCACACACGCAAACACCACACAAACACCACACAAACACCACACGCAGACAAACACCACACACACACACACCTTGGCAACTCCACAACAGCCTGATAAAAACTAAGAAAGAGGGAACATAATAAGCAAAGTGGAGGGTAGGAAGTCAGGGCAGGCTGAGGTACCCACCCAGGGTACCATTGGGGTGAGTACCTAACACCAGGGGAGGGAACTAGTACTTATTTTAGCCATGTACTCTACATGTACTCTACAGGCGGGAGACCACAAACTGTATTCACCATCCACATGCCCAGGGCAGCAATATTTCTGAGGGTATTAATACCCACATCCGATATTTTAACACACGCCTACCAAAGGCCATTTAATACACACGCCTACCAAGTCATTTAATACACACGCCTACCAGTCATTTAATACACACGCCTACCAAGTCATTTAATACACACGCCTACCAAGTCATTTAATACACACGCCTACCAGTCATTTAATACACACGCCTACCAAAGGCTATTTAATACACACGCCTACCAAGTCATTTAATACACACGCCTACCAAGTCATTTAATACACACGCCTACCAAGTCATTTAATACACACGCCTACCAAAGGCTATTTAATACACACGCCTACCAAGTCATTTAATACACACGCCTACCAAGTCATTTAATACACACGCCTACCAAGTCATTTAATACACACGCCTACCAGTCATTTAATACACACGCCTACCAGTCATTTAATACACACGCCTACCAGTCATTTAATACACACGCCTACCAAGTCATTTAATACACACGCCTACCAAGTCATTTAATACACACGCCTACCAAGTCATTTAATACACACGCCTACCAGTCATTTAATACACACGCCTACCAGTCATTTAATACACACGCCTACCAGTCATTTAATACACACGCCTACCAAGTCATTTAATACACACGCCTACCAGTCATTTAATACACACGCCTACCAAGTCATTTAATACACACGCCTACCAAGTCATTTAATACACACGCCTACCAGTCATTTAATACACACGCCTACCAAGTCATTTAATACACACGCCTACCAAGTCATTTAATACACACGCCTACCAAGTCATTTAATACACACACCTACCAAGTCATTTAATACACACACCTACCAGTCATTTAATACACACGCCTACCAAGTCATTTAATACACACGCCTACCAAGTCATTTAATACACACGCCTACCAAGTCATTTAATACACACGCCTACCAAGTCATTTAATACACACGCCTACCAAGTCATTTAATACACACGCCTACCAGTCATTTAATACACACGCCTACCAGTCATTTAATACACACGCCTACCAAGTCATTTAATACACACGCCTACCAAGTCATTTAATACACACGCCTACCAGTCATTTAATACACACGCCTACCAGTCATTTAATACACACGCCTACCAAGTCATTTAATACACACGCCTACCAAGTCATTTAATACACACGCCTACCAAGTCATTTAATACACACGCCTACCAAGTCATTTAATACACACGCCTACCAAGTCATTTAATACACACGCCTACCAAGTCATTTAATACACACGCCTACCAAGTCATTTAATACACACGCCTACCAAGTCATTTAATACACACGCCTACCAGTCATTTAATACACACGCCTACCAGTCATTTAATACACACGCCTACCAGTCATTTAATACACACGCCTACCAAGTCATTTAATACACACGCCTACCAAGTCATTTAATACACGCGCCTACCAGTCATTTAATACACACGCCTACCAGTCATTTAATACACACGCCTACCAGTCATTTAATACACACGCCTACCAAGTCATTTAATACACACGCCTACCAGTCATTTAATACACACGCCTACCAGTCATTTAATACACACGCCTACCAAGTCATTTAATACACACGCCTACCAGTCATTTAATACACACGCCTACCAGTCATTTAATACACACGCCTACCACATTTAATACACACGCCTACCAAGTCATTTAATACACACGCCTACCAAGTCATTTAATACACACGCCTACCAAGTCATTTAATACACACGCCTACCAAGTCATTTAATACACACGCCTACCAAGTCATTTAATACACACGCCTACCAAGTCATTTAATACACACGCCTACCAGTCATTTAACACACGCCTACCAGTCATTAATACACACGCCTACCAGTCATTTAATACACACGCCTACCAGTCATTTAATACACACGCCTACCAGTCATTAATACACACGCCTACCAGTCATTAATACACACGCCTACCAGTCATTAATACACACTCCTACCAGTCATTAATACACACGCCTACCAGTCATTTAATACACACGCCTACCAGTCATTAATACACACGTCTACCAGTCATTTAATACACACGCCTACCAGTCATTTAATACACACGCCTACCAGTCATTTAATACACACGCCTACCAGTCATTTAATACACACGCCTACCAGTCATTTAATACACACGCCTACCAAGTCATTTAATACACACGCCTACCAAGTCATTTAATACACACGCCTACCAAGTCATTTAATACACACGCCTACCAGTCATTTAATACACACGCCTACCAGTCATTTAATACACACGCCTACCAGTCATTTAATACACACGCCTACCAGTCATTAATACACACGCCTACCAGTCATTAATACACACGCCTACCAGTCATTTAATACACACGCCTACCAGTCATTAATACACATCATAACTGACACCTTACCCGGCCATGGGCCAGGCTCGTCTGGTGCTTGCCTGGTCAATATATAGGAAGTCCCTGGTTATGTAGAGCATTTCCCACAACTTCTGGCTCCAGGATGCCACCAACACCTGTCACCTAACACTCACGTACCTACTTAATGCTAGGTGAGCAGGGACAGCAGGTGTCTTAAGGAGACACGCCCTTATGTTTTCACCCGTACCGGGGATCGAACCACGGACCTCTGTGTGTGTGAGCTTCCCGGCACAGTTGGAAACATTAGGACGTGTTCACCTAGCATTAAGTAGGTACCTGGGTGTTAAGTCACCTTACACCTGCTGACAATGGTGGCGGGCCAGCGGTCCACCAGCATGATTGACCAAGATAATACTAGATTAGCCTGGTCCAGGACCACCAGCAGTAACAACCTGGTGGACCAGACAAGCCTGGAACAGGACCACCAACAATCTGGTAGATCAGACAAGCCTGGAACAATACCACCAACAACCTGGTGAACCAGACAAGCCTGGAACAGGACCACCAACAATCTGGTAGATCAGACAAGCCTGGAACAGAACCACCAACAACCTGGTGAACCAGACAAGCCTGGAACAGAACCAACAACAACCTGGTGAACCAGACAAGCCTGGAACAGGACCACCAACAACCTGGTGAACCAGACAAGCCTGGAACAGAACCACCAACAACCTGGTAGACCAGACAAGCCTGGAACAGAACCACCAACAACCTGGTGAATCAGACAA